>NC_072731.1:117104158-117241527 GCF_026930045.1 Uloborus diversus | reverse complement strand
TGTTAATAAATTTTTTTGCCAGGTACATTTTCACATCTACAATATTCCTTTTCCTACATTTAACTAATTAATTCTAAGTTAAGTTTGTTATTTCACTTTCAAAAACTTTTTTTATTCATTTTATATATATATATATATATATATATATATATATATATATATATATATATATATATATATTGGTTTTTAGTATGGATTTTTAAGTCCTGTTTTTGATGAAGCATTTTTATTTTATTTATTTATTTATTTATTTATTTTTTTAACAATCTTGATGACTACACTGTCAATTCCGTGTGAACATCATCGTTTTTTTTTTTTTTTTTTTTTTCAAATTCTGTAGAAAGCTCTTTCCAATTTACTTATTTGTTTTTAAATAATTTAAACAGCATCACGTATTTATTTCACACACTTTTTTTTCTTCAGTTTTATATGCTTACTTTACTTACTAACCAAGGTTTGTATCCGGAATAACTTCAAACCCATTTGATTAATTGAGACTATTACACTCTTCCCTGAATTCCAATTCCATGATTCATCACTCAAATGCGCTCGTTACTCATCAATCAAAGTCATGTATCTTGTTCTTATGGTTCAGTAAGCATCTGCAACGACATTCCAAATGGTCAGTTCTATAAAATTACGAATAAATCGTCATTCTCAGATGCAAGTTTTTTAATTTGAGTTTCGTCAAACCGATTTTTCAACGCCTGTCTAAATTTTTAGAAGAATAGATTACAATGTAAAATATGTATCGTTATGCAGTGAAAAACGTTTTTCCAATGCGTTTCACGTGATTCGATTATCGGTTTTAAAGTATTTTTATTATTCTGTTTTTGTAATTTTCAACATAGTTTTTTTATGAGATTTTTGAATTCACTGTTAGACTGTTCCACGGAAAAATCATCTATTGTCCTTTACATGACACTTGATATGTTTTAATGAAAAAATAATAATTCGAAAAAGGTGATGGACAGAATTTATTACTAGAAATCACGCATCATATGCTTGTGATTTCTTAAGCGACATAGTAGTTCTTTTTGTTTGTTTTGTTTTCGTTTTATTTAATTTCTCTTGAGAATTTTAATTTCATTTTATGGAATTGGTTTACTTTTTTTATTCGAGTTAATTTAAAGCTTGTTTCCTAATAAGATCTTTAAACTGTGGTTTATTATTGGTTGTAATTTTACAACTTAATTTTTAACGTAATGTCACTTGAGTTAGAAAAAGAATGAAAACAACATTATAAATAACAAGTATCCAAGAGTATAACACTGAAAGAAAATTTAAGATAAAAATTTAAAAGTAAATTTTCCAATTCGCGTGGATTTACCAGTTAAAATGTATAACCAAGGCATCATAGTACGTCAAAAAGGATTAATGGTACACACAAATGTGAAATGAGGTAATCACGGAAACAATGAATGGAAGAAATATAAATAAATAACAACAATAAAAGTAACATTCTTGGAACAAGAAACCAAGATAAATAATCACAACAACAAAACTTTGCTTTTCGAAAAATTCAGAACCAAAGAGCGAAGATTGAAAGTTATTCTTAAAGCCTTCCTTTAATTATTTACAAACATTTTGTTTGTTATCAAATGGAAGACGGCAACATATACAAGTTTCAAATCATTGAGCTTTTTGTCAACAATAAAATCGTGTGAAAGATTTTCTCCGAAGCAATCGTAAATGAAAACATTTTTAAGTGATTTATCTTTCAGTTGTAAGTTTAATTAAGCTGTGTAACTCGCGTAAAATATGGCAAAAATCAGCCTCCGTTGTTGCCGGTGTCAAAATGAATCAGGGCCGGTTTCTGTGCTGGCTCACTTTTAGTCAAAATTTCGTACAAAGAATCGTAGCATTACTTCTAGACATAAAGCAGTCCCAAAAAACAGGAGTGGAGTTTGATTGTTCCACCCCCTTAAAGCTATATTGACGCCGTTCTATTAATGCCGCTAATCGAATCAAGTCTTCCACTGAGGTTTACCTGTGGACCAATTTTGGTCTGAATGTTTTACTTTTTGAGATATAACAGTCACAAACGAGGGAATAACACGTTCAATTGCCCCCCCCCCCCGTGAGCTATTACTACCAAAATTGATTCAGCTGCTGTACACTCGAAGTGCCACTATAGACCAATTTTTGACTGAATCCGTCCCTTACTTCCTAAATTACTTCCTAAAATATAGCAGTCACACATAATAAAGAAAGCGCGTGATTGCTCCTCCGTACTTGGGGGAATTGACGTTAAACGCTTATGGGTGTCAATTCACGGGGGGGGGGGGATCACATGCGTACCAAATTTCGTTCGATTTGGTAGTAGTTGTTGTACTAGAGTGGCCACAAAAAAAAACAGGTCACGCACATTTATTTTCCAAAAATAGTCAAACTGGATTCTGCACATTTCAAAACGTGCAAGTCCGGCGACACTTGACACATTTTTCGAATATCTTTCTAATACTTTCTTCTATACATTAGATTATTAGATGTAGAAGAAAGTAATATTAAACATGTAGAAGCAAGAAAGCAATAGCTGAACTCAATGCTCGAGATTCGTGACATTTGGAAAATATTTGCCACTTCTAAAAATTTTAGGCACAGTCAGGGGTGCCCCCCCCCAAGAGCAAGGGCGCACCCCCCCCCCCCCAAAAAAAGGAAAATACCCTTAGAAAACCCTCTCTAAAAATTTCAATGGCGCAGTCTGCGCCATTGAAATCTGCGCCCCCCTAGGTGGTCACCCCTGGCATAGTGCGTTGCATTTTTATTGGATGAAAAGAAAACAATAAATCAGTAATCGAATACCAATAATTCGGAATTTAAAGTTATAGCTTCAGTTTCAGTTTAAAAAAGCAAGAGGTTTATTATTTTAATGTTAATTATTTTGTGCAGGAAACGGATTTAATAGACCTCAGGAAAATTCGAAATTCTTGTACATGTCAACATTTAATTCTTCTTAAAGAGATTCAACTTAGCCTTATTTGTTTAAAGAATTTATTTCTAAACCTACGAACATTTCCCATTCCTCCAAATCAGAATTGAAACTGCTCTATACATTCGAATGGTATTAAAGGCAAAATTCATTTACCTTCGCTTGTTTTAAGTATAAGAAAGATTTTCCCAGCCTAGCATTAGTTTTCAAAGCTTAACTCGATTCCAATTCTTGTTTTAAACCTGAGGTTGATCCTAAATTCAGTTCGATCCCTGCAATTATCGAGTAGATTCGAATGATGGCAGATCAAGAGGAGCTGCAGTCGAAGCCCTAGCAGAGAAGAAAGTATTGGGAAAATTAATTAAAGGAGTTAATTAGTACGGTATCAAATATTTAATTATCCTTTCTGATCTTTTGTTCTTCGCTAATGAAACATTGATTCACGATCAATTCAAAGAAACAATTTCAAAATAGAGGGAGCCTCCATCGAGAGATAAAAGAATTTCGCAGACGATAGGGGGAAAAAAGGCTTAGAAAATCAGTAATTGAAAATTTGAAAAGTGCACGTTAAAAAAAACAAACCCTTCTAGCTAGGATTATCGCTAGTTACAAAAAACGTAATTAAAAATGTTCATTAGCACTAGATAAAAAAAAGAAATTTAGGATGCATCTCCGAAACTTATAATCACGAACGAAGGTAGGGTAAAAAGGCTGGGGAGGGGTGAAATTAAAAGTTTTTCGCGTCGAAGTCTTTTTATACTAAAAATGATGTTGTTTTCTGTAATCTCGTTTTTAATGAAATCTTTGTTGTTAGGAGAGCTATTTTGATGGAATGCGTTTTTGTTTTTGGCGTTATAGGAAAAAGTTTGTTCATTTTCTTTCATTAATTAACCATATTGTTCTGCCGCAGTTGCAATTCTCTGTGTATAAAAAAGGAAAAACTCGTTATGGAGGTATATTTTTCTTCGGAGAACTTTTAATAAGTGTTTATTTTGCGCATTATTAATTAAAGCCTTACGTTGTTAAGGAGAAAATGTGAATACCAAAAACTATTCTTGATTTTTTAATTCTTGTTTTTTAATCTTGATTTTAATTAATGAATTTACTATTCAAACATGCTAATTAGTCGCTGCTAATTACGGTGACTGCTTTACTTGGTGGGTAGAAATTTTATTTCTTTTTACTTCCTTTTACAAAAAAGGAAGTATTGTATTCGCGAAAAAATTTTCACTCAAAAATCGACCTTAATTTCCATTTTACTCACCCCCGAATGATGATGAGGTTTTCTTTCGCCTCGACCACACGTGGATAAGTGCCTAAGAACGTATAGACACGCGAAATATCCATTTTGACGATTCTCGAGTTAACAACGAGTTTTCTCGTGACGTCTGTATGTACGTATGTGTGGATGTGCGTGTGTATGTCGCATAACTCAAGAACGGTATGTCCTAGAAAGTTGAAATTTGGTACGTAGACTCCTAGTGGGGTCTAGTTGTGCACCTCCCCTTTTGGTTGCATTCGAGTGTTTCTAAAGGGGTCTTTTTCCCCCTTTTGAGGGGGAAATCATTGTTAATTTGTTTGTTCATCATTGTGTTTGTTGATCATAGTTAATTCGATGTAACACCTGAAGTGGTGTTAAAATTTGGCGGACACTTGGCAATATATCGAAAGTCTTTTGGTCGCCAAGTTTTGTCGCCAACTTGACGATTTTTTTTTTAAATCTGATTTCAATTTGGCCACTGTTGGATAGTCCAGATTTAGAGATAGTCCAGTCAGTGAGTGTTCAAAACAGGGGTGTAGCGTGCATGGAATATGCGATAATTTTCGACTTTAAAATATTGTTAGGGGTAGTTAGTAAGTAAACATGCTGAAAGTCCCCGTCCCTAGGGGTGAGCTAAAGGTGGGAGGAAGGGGGTAAGAAAATTTTGGATTTTTCAAGAAAATGTCGGAAACGGTGGAAAAAATTCGTCTGAAGTAAAAATTCAAGCTAAATAAACTTCTTATAAAACTGTTTCTACACATATTTGTCAAATTTCCAATAATTTTCCGGATATATGTTATGAAATGCATTCAACAATCCTGATGGACAATAAAGAAGCATTTGTGGATTATCACAACACAAATTATGTTTGGGGGGGGGGGTGCAAAATCGTGACAAGGGGAAGGAAAGGGAAAAAGTAAGAAGTGTGACATCAAGCATTTTTTAATACGAATATGTTTATGAAAAGTAGCTTGTAAGATGAACTTTGTGACAGGGAGGGAGGGGGTAAAAATGTTTAAAAAAAAGTGACATTATTTATGGACAGCCCTTTACCAAGGAATCGGACGAAGGTTTGTGGAACTACGTATATGCAGTATGAATTAGCTTCATACCCATGGCATTATTTAAGGAAAGTGAACTGAGGAAGTGCAGAAAGCCATCACTTCCTCGGTAAGTAATTTGTTAGAATTAATAAGTAAACATACTGAAAGTCCCCGACCCTAGGGGGGAGTTAAAGATGGGAAGGGGAGCCAAATTTTATGGTTTTCGATTATATCTCGGAAACAGCAGGAAAAATATGTTCCGAATAAAAGGGAAAGTTAACTAAATTCATTGTTAAATTGTTTTCATGCATAGATGTCACATTTCCAGTGCTTTTTAGGTTTGCATTATTGAAAGTCAATACTTTCTGGGGGAAAAAAAATCTCGTTCTTTTAGTCTCGGAGTTCTGTGCCAAGCAAGCGCTCATGGGGTCTTGTGCAGCAATCATGTGACAAAGATCCCGACGGTTTTCTGTGTCTTGAAAATCCACTGGTTGAACACTTGAACTGCAGTTCAAACCCGATACCAAAGAAATATGAAGCCTATGCCCAAACACCGCGACACCCAGTTGACAAGCAATCAAAAACTATGAAGTTCTAGCATGTACTCAATTGTTATTCTTATTGAAAGGAATATGTGACGCTATAGTCACATGGTAATGAAAATTTTAATAATAGAAATAAGGTAAATGCAGCTGACCAGCAGCATATTTTTAATTATAGTTTTTATTACGTTACCACTAATCATATTTTTAAAGTGTTTATATGGAATATGTACTGACAGCAGGGCCGCGCCGTCCCCATGTGCAAGGTCGTGCGGCGCACGACGGCGCCAGAGTCAAAAAGGTGCCGAACTCCACCGTGACCGTCGCTCTCGAATGCCACGGCTCCACCGACCAAAAATACTCAAAATAAAGGAAAAAATCTTCAATCGGAAAAATAAAATAAACTTTTCATTATATCTAATGATGGCGGTAAAATTATACTGCTCAACTGCTCATAGAAACAAGCAATCCGTCTCGATGTCTATCTAAGAAAAATTATTCCCTTTTTTGTGTCCAAACATACTGTTCAAAAGTGCAATATTTACACTAAAAACATGTAATGCTGAATAATGCATACTCCTGGGGTCACGGCAGTGCCCCCGCCAAGTCGAGCAATGAGCATTTTTCTTTCAGATAATAAGGAACCGTGAATGCTATCGTGGTATGTCTATAGCACATAAGACTGAGCATACGAGGCGCAGCAAATTTGCTATTCCCCATTTTGGTTCTTGCAATGAATATATTCCTTTCCTGCAAGGATTGCCAGGAGCTATATTCCAGCAGGATAATGTCCGTCCACATGTCGCCAGGACTGTCAAATCCTACCTTGATTCGCAGCCGGTACAGCTTCTTCCTTGGCCTGCATATTCCCCGGATATGTCACCAATTGAACATGTGTGGGATTTCAATGGGCGGCGTCTTGCTTGGGATCCTCGTCCTGTTGCTTCGACAGACGAACTTTGGTTGCGCATACAAACAATATGGAATACTCTTCCGCGGGCAGATATTCAAACTTTGTTTCACTCCATGCCGAGTCGTGTAGCAGCTCTTATTATGGCCCGTGGTGTCCACACAAAATACTAATTTCTTTCTCTTTTTATTGTTTGTTTGGTTTGAAAGTGTAATCATTTATCTGTACCATTACCACTCAACTGTGTATTAAATTTCACTCAATTATGATGCTTCCTTCATGGTGTTGCAATTTTCACAAACAGGAGTGTAGAACAAATTTAATCGCCGAATAGTTAGTGTAATGTGTCAATATTTGTAATGTAAAGTCTCTGTAGATTATTCTTTTTTGTTGTGATTTTTAGATAGTTTCATTTTTTTCCGTGCTGAGTTTATTTTTAAACGAGCTGTAAATAGTTAGTTTAAATCAGTGTTTTGGACTTAGTGTCGGGCAAGAAATGTAAAATTTTAGCATCGTGTTTGCGTGAAACCTCGTTACACGAGGGTTTCCGTAATTAGCCCATCGTATTAGAGAAAACTGTGCTGAAAAAAGCCGCGTTTGTTAGAAAAAGGACTGCCTGTAACCAAAATAATGAAGCGTTCGGGTGACAAAATATTGTTGTCTTTTTTGAAAAGTTAAAAAAAACTGATGAACTCAAAACCGATGGAAACATTTACGCAGTTCTTGTATCGGACTCTGAGACTGCGACGTCTTCATTCGCCTCTGATTTTTCGACAATTGAAAAGAATCGGTGAGTATTCATCAATGTCCGAACTATATTTATAAAATACTTTAATTTTAAAGAATTTCGCCGCATTTTTTACTATTATTTAGTGAAGTTTACTGTATTTTTCTGCATACGAGATGGATGTGTCGAGTATTATGCTAATGTTTAATCAATATCTAAATGTATCATGTTCATAAAACATTTAAATTTTTATTAGATTTTCGTAGTATTTATTTATTGTATTGTGTTGACTGATGTGAATACTGGCCTTAACAGGTTGTAATACAGTAGAATACCTTTATATCGCTGACCTATGTAACGCAATTCTCTATATACCGCACAACTGTTCAAAAGTAAACAATAAATTTTAAAGTTTAAAAATTCCATCTTTTTTTTGCAAACATAAAAATTGTTAATCAAATTAAATTCCAAAACAATTTTTCATCTTTCCATCTTACTTCAAAGCTTTTAAATGAAAATTAGTACTCCCAGTAAACAAAAAATACCAGACGGCTCTTGAAAATGCAGCTGTCATGCAAACCATGAAACTAGCAGAAGTGCAGGATAAATCACTTTTTTTTATAAATTATTGCAAAACATATTTATTAGTGAATGCCTAATAGTAATATTAGAGCTTTAATACTCATTGCAGATAAAACTCATTCTTAAGTGCTAATATATAGATATGTTCTGAATACAGTGAAACCTGTGTAAATTGACCACTTGCAGTGCACTACTTTAGTGGTCAACTTAAACAGATGGTCAACTTACAAAAGTTAGTTTATATGATACGGGCTAATTCGGTGCCTGAAAAAAGCGGTCAACTTAGACAGGTGGTCAACTTAAAAGGGTGGTCAATTTCACAGATTTTACTGTATTAGTTTCAAAATGTGCGAAATGAGCTATATAACGCAAAAAACTGTATAACGCAAAAGCTCTGGTCCCAAGGTGTGCGTTATAACGGTCTTCTACTGTATAACTTAACTAGGTCAATTTAATGTATTGAATTATTATTAATTAAGTTTAATTAATAGTAAGTTAAGTATTTAATTTATAATAGTTAAATTTAATTAAGTTTTCAACTAACTAATGGCCGATTTTGTGCTTTTGTCGACACCTAAAGAAACCTAAGTTCAAGAAAATTGTCGTACGTAAGACTAAATTCTTTGAGCATGACCCCCCCCCCAAAAAAATGAAATCCTATATCCGCCCCTGACTGTAAGTATATCGTTTATGAGGTCATTGATGAGTCAACAGGTAGGTTTAACAGAGACTTGACATCAGTGGTGATCAATCTTTTTTTTACTCAAAGGCTGCGCCTCAAACTAAGATGAATTTCGCTGTCCAAAACACATTATACAAAAGTTAAATATTACTTTTAAAATTTTTAGATAGCATAGGAAGACACGGAAAAAGAAATAGAAAATAAAATTTGTTATCCTTACTTGCCAGATTGTTTTATTAATACGCAGTTTCCATCTGTTTTTTAGAAACGCTTTAAATTTGTAAATCATTCTTAATGCCGAGTAAAGATGATCGATTGTTTTGGAAGGTTTCAGAATATATTTTTCGATTCGTTATATTATCCATTAAGAATGTTCTGAGACAATGGAAATTTTTTGGAAGGTCTATTTACAATAAACATGAATAACGTCTGCAGAATTTAGCTTTGAAGTCTATTGAGATTGCACGTGGAATAATTGGAAAACTATGTGTATTTGCTTAAATGTTATAATCAATCTTGTTTGGATTTATTCAGTAGGGGTAGGGAAATAAATGGTATGAAATCAATGACAATTGTATCGAAAAACAACGAATATCACGCCCGTTTACATGTAAATACATTAATTTCTCCGAAGGGAGTCAATTGCTCCCTCTTGCCCCCCCCCCCCCCTAGATCATTGAGACAATGGTCTTCTAAGCCCTTCTTCCAAATGACGAGCCTGGTTTCGACGTTAATTCAGTTCCAAGCTTTTAGAACTGCTCTACCAGGGGCGCCCCGAACTTGAATTTTCGTAAGGGCGGAAATTCTTAATTTACCAACTGGAATCCAGATTGAACCGAATGATGATTATTTTGCTGAACCGTCGAGACAAAATTTGCCGAATAAGGAGATTTTTGGAGGGTCACAGGGACCTCTCATCAGGGCGACCCTGTGCTCCACCAGTAACAAATAATTTTCGTTGCCAAGAGTAGCTTGAAGGCATTTAAGTACTTAATACGACTTCAAAAGTAGCCATTCAGTTTTTCAAAATTTGAACTCCACGTCGCGAATCGCGATCAAACAATGTTACCAATCACCGATCACTTCGGAAAAAAAATTTGCTCTGTTCGTCGTCTCATACTTCACACGTAGTAGATTATTCCTTCGTTTGACGCTGGCATTTTCCCGCCTAGGCGAATATTCCGTTGGACGTTGGACCACGTTAGTTCCCCACCCTTCGTTAGGTCAAGCAGACGATTCGCGTTGCTCGAGGGGGACCGAACCTGTTCTTATTCTTTATTCTTTTCTTCTTTCTTTCCCTTTTCCACGAACGAGGAGGGATCCTGCCGCAGGCAAAAGAGGCGGATTTCCACGCTTTCTTCGAAAGATTGGAACGAACAACGCAAAGATCGAAGGGGGAAAAAAAATATTTGAACTAACACTATTCCGCCTAATACAATATGGAGATTTTTTTTTTATCTCCTCAATGACCTAGTATTTAAAAAAAATTTTTTTTTTAAGTTTTATGTAGTTAAAAGAACGAGCGGGGAAAATCTTAACTGGTAATTTGCAAATACATTCCATCCAAATTACCTGAAAGAATATCGTTCCCCAAGATGTGTTGATCCTGTGATACCCCCCTCCTCCGCCTTTTTTTTTTTTGATTCGCCGTTGTTGAAATGTTAATTTGTTGCATAAAATAAAGATCCGTTTCCCAATCTGTTTGACCTTCACAGAAATATTTTTCCTGGTACACGTTACGTCCGTATTTTATTTTCGTAATGAGAAAGAAAAGAGTATGATTATACAGTCGCGAGTATAGTGAAATCGAAGGGACCAAATAAAATTTCGTTATAACCATTATTTCACTATAAAAAATTAATACAGAGCAAATCGTAAAGGAGAATCAAAGTTATTGTGTGAAGGCCATAGTGATGTGGATCAGGTAAATACCCAGTGGGTAGGTAAATATATTTTGGGTATTTACCCGGGTATTTACCCAAGGCCTGGGTAAATACCCAAAAACTGGGTATATTACAAAAAAATGCAAAAAGTGAATGGGATTTTTTTTTAAAAATCTAAATATAAAATAATTGGTAAAACTGATACATACATATGTATTACACAGTTTATAATATTTTTTTTATTGAAAGACTTGATGAAATTATGAAAGAAACCTATCGTGAACCAAAGAATCTTTCTTTTCAATGTCATAATTGGAGAAGTATAAGCAATTCAATGATGAACTTCAGGATTTCAAAATCGCAATCTAGGTTAGTCATATCCAAAATGGAAAAAAAAGGAAGCATGAGGGATGATAGGAAGAATAAACTGAGAAGTTATTAAGACTATCGTGTTATTTATTTTATTGCTGTTTAAGTGATAATGTGGCAAATATAGAAACAGTTTTCACATTAATAAGGAAAAAAAATCAAAATATTGTTTTCTGTTGCCTTGCTCATTTGCATTTGCTCCCCAGTATTTCATGATGAAACTTTATTCAAACTATTTTTAATACACACAATTAGTGATGTAGGGTGGGAAAGTAATTTTTTTTTTGGGGGGGGGGTATTTATCCGAAGGCAGAGTGAATCGCGCATTTTGCAAAAAAAAAAATTTTTTTTTGGTGTTATCAAAAGGTGATGATTTTCTTTTTAAAACATAAACTTTTTAAAACATTTGAGACAGTATCAAAATTTCTTTCTGCTTCAAGTGCCGCTATCTTTAACTTTTCTTTCTCATTAGCAGTTCTTTATCCTTTTGAAACAAACCTCAAAAGTTTCTTTCCTTTAGAATTAATTTAAAATTTTTTTAAACATCTTCAAACACATTTTACTGAAAAAGGATTGATCAAGTGTTTTTATGCTAAAATTTATGTTGTATTGCATTTAGTTTTAGTATTAAATAGTTTTGTTCTTTTAATAAAAACATTGTAAAATAGCTGTAACGTCTATTTTTTTCTCAAACTGAATACATATGCTTGAAATACAATAAAAAGAGAAAGTCAAAATATTAAAATGAAATAAGCGAACTAAAGACTGATACGTTATCAGGGAGTGGACCAGCCACTTAGTTCGCAAGGTCCATTCTTCAGAACATCTTTGGTTTGTTTCTTTCTATTTTTAAATTTTAAATGTTTCTGTATATTGTGTGTGTATTTATTTATATATATATAAAATATGAGATGCAGAATACGCCTGAACACTTGAACTAGGTTTGGAGGAAATTTCTGCAAAAGATATAGGTAAATAAATAGTAATAATAAATTGAGTGATATTTTGTTACATTTTGATGTTATGCAGGGACATATTACTGGGTTAAAAAAGACTAAGACCTTAAAAAATTGATGCTTGCTTTTTTTTTTTTTGTAATCAGTTAAGTTTTTTATTTTTATGTAGAATGGCTTTTTATATCTGAAATTTGGCAAGCAACATTGATTAGGCATATTAGATTGCTAAGTTGTTTCACACAATAATTCTTTAAATATGTGATCAAAATACAATTTTTGGGCAAAAATGTATTGTTTTGTATATGGTTGGTTATATATATATACATAGTGGAATACATACAGAAAAGTATTTTAGTTGAATATAAATTTTTGAAATAAATACCCGAGTAAATACCCATTTTGGTATTTACCCGGGTATATACCCTGGGTATTTACCCCTAAAAATAAATTCCCGGGTATTTTACATCACTAGAAGGCCATTATTCGATATGTACGGCTTCGCTATACATGAGCACGGAAGCACGGAGAACAACATGACATTTTTAGTTATTTTCCAATTGAAGCGTTTTGCTCAGTTAAAACGTGAACTTAAAATGGAATTCAAAACATTTTGATGCGACTTTTGGAGGGGAGCAGACACGCACCCAACTTAAGACGTCTCTGCTTTTTTTTGGGAGGGCGGAAATTCTCAATTTGCCGAATGGAACTCCTATGATATCCTAATAATGATGATTTTGCCAAATGGATTCCAAATTTCGCCGAATGATGATAGTTTTACCGAGCCGTCACACAAAATTTGCCGAATAAGGAAATTTTTTAAGGTCACAGTGACCTCGGAGCCTCTGGAGGGGAGAGGTGTTTTTTCTTTCTCAAAGTACTAGTTACTAACAGTGATAACGCTGAGACAGGGGCGGATCTAGAGGGGGGCCATGACCCCTCCCAAAACCTTGTGAATGTAGGAATTCTTTTTTTTTTTTTTTAAGAAAGAAAATATCACGAGGAAAATTTAAAAAATAACACACGAGTGTTACTTTAATAGAAATTTTAAGTTTTAAATGTGAGAGAATTTACATCCCTCTTCTTGAAACAAAACTATTTTATTTCTAAAATTTTGCTTCATCGTATACATCATTTCTCGACGCAAACGATTGACAATCTTAGGACACTAGGACGATCTATGGATTCTGCTGTCCTCTGAGCACACTTATAGTTTACAAGATCAAAGAGAGCCTAAATTTCTGTTTTATGGCTTCAATTTTGAAACTTTTCTGGAGGAGTGCCCCTTAGTCCCATGATCCTCCACAAATGACCTCAAAGGTAACTAAAAATTGATGTCCATTTCTTTAAAGCAATAAATTATAAATAAAGAATTCTTTGGTATTAATCTTATCTTTAATTTTATAAATTCCCCTTATTTCTATTGTTATTTTTAATTTTTACTTGGCATAAAAACTTGAAGACGGGTAGGGGTGGTATTTTTTCGGAAAAATCAATGTTGAAAAGGCACTGTTTGAAAAGTGACAGTTAGGACAAAAATCTAAGGAAAGTGTGAAAAAATTCCAAATGGCCCCTCCCAAAATGATCGGCTAGATCCGCCACTGCGCTGAGACGAAGTAACTTAGATTTTAGAAACATTTAAAAGATCCTCTTAGACCTCTGAATTTGTCATATCAATGAAAAATATGCGAGAATACCCTAATTATATAACTGCTTTCAAGCGAGCAGGACACACATGTCATATATGACTGAGAATGCAAAGGGATGTAAGTGGACTTTTTAAAGTTTCGAGAAAAACGCATCCAAAGTTCAGATTTTGCGAAGGCTTTCATTGATTTCTTTTCTTGTAAATCCTATATAGCAGCACCTACCACAGATACTAGTTCTATCTATCTATCTCTTGCCTCGAAACAGAGGAGAGGTTATCCTACTATTTGTACAGGTCAGGGTTCGAAAATATCATGATATTTTAGAAAATATCGAAACTATCCGATATTTGGAGAAAAAAAAACGATGTTTCCAATGAGCACAAATTCAAGTCTTCAAAATAGTAAATGCATCCTCAAATCACTCTTTTATTTTCTTGTATTGTTATTACAGTATGTAAACTTAAAATTGAGGTTTTTTTTATATCTAACTAGCTGCGTTGCCCGGCTTTGCCCGGTCTACCTTGAAAATAAAAATTGTGTCAGGTGACGTATATTCAACAATCAGGCGTAAAAAATAAATTTAAAAAACTTCCTAACAATGACGACAGATATAAAAAAAACTTTTAAGAAATTAAATCCAGAAAGATGGATTTAAAATACGTAACCATGGAAACACAAAATAAAATAAGTTTAAGGAATTAAAATGCGAAAGAAAATGGTTCACAATTTGAATGGAATCGAGATATCTTAAACTTGATTTAAAAAGGCTTGTAACTTTTTTTTCCTTTCGAGATGAAAGCTTATTTTTTCGACCTTAAATGGAGTTAGATCGGGAGTAAAAAAGGTTGCTTTTTCCAATGGCGTCAAAAAGAAAGCTGTTTTACAATTCCTTCACTTTTTATTGATTTAGTTAATGAAGAAAGTAGTGCCTAAATTTCAGCTAAGCCTAAAACAAATTAAGCTAAAAACGCAAATAACTCCCGCCGTAATAAAGTTAGAGCTTTGAAACAAATTGCGTAGAACGCGGAAAATTCTACCCTTTCTAACGATATGTAATATTAATATGTGCAAGTTTTCACCCCCATATTTGAGAATTTATGTGAAAATTGGACGTAAATTGGAATTAAAAAGAGAACTATTCATTGAATTTTATTCGAACTGGTCTGCAAACCTTTTCAGGACTTAAAGGAACAAACTGTGAAAATTTCAGCGTAATCGGCAGGGTAGTTCTTGAGTTTTGCGAGTTCAAACACACAGACGCTTTTTGGGGACTTCATTTTATATTATGTAAAGATATTTCATTTTACATTTTTATCAATTTTAATGGAGTTAACTTAGCATTGGCTGTTTTACTCATTTTTCTTCTGTTAGCTACTTTTACACAGATATATGACTCAGAAATAAAAAATAAGCATTAGTCGGCGCACAATCATAAGACATTTTTTTTATTGACCAACATTAAATAAATAATTAGGCACTTTTAATATGAATTACATTATTATATTACTAATAAATTTATGAATATGTAAAAAAAAATTATATTACTCTGTTATATTAATGATGTATTAATGCATCATAAAAATATAGTGCATAACTTTTTGGTTATTTTTAATAATAAATGAACAATATTACTATGTTAATATAATTTTTGTATTGAAAATACCATAGTTGAAAAGATAAATATCGAAAATATCAAAATATGATACTTTCAAAATAAATATCGGATATATATCGTGATATATATCTACTGATAAGTATCGGCGAACATTGGTACAGGTTATCCCGAAACTTTTAAATTTAGTACTTACATAACTTCTCACTGCCTCATATGGGACGCTAATTTTAATGTACACTTCGATTTTGTTTTAAATGTATCATATCGTCGGATTAAAGGAAAAACTAACTAAGTGCACTTTGATTTATTTCTGGAAATTTGAAGGAAAAAAAAAGTAAAAAATAGTTGTTATAAAAAATATGGGCGATTTTTTGGTGCAATTTTTCTTTTTCTTGATGTTCAAGTTTTGTTTTATGCCTGCATTATATTGTAATTTTGGATTAAACATCCCAGTTTTTAGTAACCAAATGTGCTAACTGCTAACACCTCATAATCGACTTAAAATGCATTTAGTAAGTTTTTCCTCTAAACCGACGATATATAAACAGGGTGAACTGTTCATCAACCTATAGTTGGGGCAAAATCTAATCTGGCTGGGTACGTAAGATGGGATTAGGATCTGCTTGGACTTCACAATGCTGCTCAGTCTGCTTTTCCCCCAAATATAGACGATTCGGAATCACCTAGCATTGCAGAGATTTATGCATTTTTCATTCGATATATACATAGGTGGCTCGTACGAAGGGGACAACTGCCTCCTCACTTTTAAAAGTAAATGGACTTCGCCCTTTCACTTCCACAAGTTTTTATTTCATAAAGAGCTTTAAATTGGAAAGTATGGAGTCGATTGCGGCCCTCCACCCTGATTTTTGAGGTCACGTCTTTAATTTTTTAGAGGTCATTTAATCAATAATAACGTAAAACTTCAATTCATAAAAAAAGTCAGCTGTAAGGGCATCGTCCACCTAACCCCCCCCCCCCCCAGTCTCCACAGATCACAATATTGCGACGTCAAAGAGAGCCGGTCAGGACGTCCAAATCCAAAACGTCCAGGTCCAAAACGTTAAACGGACAAAACGTCCAGCGGAAGAAAGGTCCACGGACAGAAAGTCCGTTGGACAACTAGGACATAACGTCCGGATTTTAAAGTTTTTCCTTTTTCTCAACTAATTTTGTTGAATATATTTGTGTTAGTGTAATATATCGTGCAATAACCAGCAAAATACAAGTTTTTAATATAGAATGAGGCTGTATATATCCTCCCTCCCCCACACACACTGACAAGATAGAAAGATAATTTAAGTATTAGGATATGTGGATTTGGACGTTATATCCGTCATTCGGCGCCAACAGGTTCGTTTCACCCCAATTATAGGCGATAAAATCAATGTTTTTGGAGCAAAAATTGAAAAGTTGTTGCATGTACACGTTCTAGGGTTGCAAGATTCAATAAAAAGGGAGAATAGGGTTGCCCCTTTCAGTGTAGAAAACGTCTTCAGCTCGGGAGGCTAAAATGATTTAGTAAAATGCGCATGGAAAGCTCTCTATTTATCATAACGTTTTAATTTTCCTGTAAAAATGCTTTTGTGCTCAAAATGTTGTGTAAATGAAGATGGAAACTTTTTGTGTTTGATTTGAAAGCATATACGTAGTATAGTGCTGGGGCAGCTTTCCGCTCGAGATAACGACGACGGCCCAACCACTACTCAAATAGCACTCCAATTAGATACGTCTTATCAATCATTGCATTCTGTTCTACGGGACGTTGGGACGTATGTGTCCCGTTTGTAGTTTGTAAGCAGTTTCTATGATATAGAACAGCGTTTCTTAATTTCTGTTTTTGGTGGAACCTTTTTTTAATGCTCCTTTTTTCGTGGAACCCCTGATTTTTCGTCACCAACTTTAAATGGCGTAGCCGGGATTCTGTTCGGGGGAGGGGGGGGGAGGCAGATTTAAACCTCAAACAAACTATCACATTAACTATTTGTATTTGTCATTAAATAGCTAATTAAATATATTTGATTAACGATAATGCTAATTATTGATGACTGCTAATTATTATTTGTTATAGTAAAATACCAATACATACACTCCTATTTGTATTTTTTTAAAGGGCAAATAACCTCAGAATTTATGAATGAGTCTTCGATTTAAAATATTTTTAATTAGGAAAAGAAACACTCATGTTATTTACCTGCAAGCAATAGTATTAGTACTTCACTTAAATTTACACAGAAAAAGTTTTTAAACCTTAGAAATAAAAATGTTCTTAATTTTCAACAATTTTTTAGTTATTTGTAAACAATGGACTTAGATGTTACTATGTGTAAACGTCAGACAGAGTTAAAACATTTAGATGTCCTTGACCTGTACTGCTCTTTAAATTGATCCTTATTAGTTAAATGTTTAAATTGTCCTCTCAAATGCTGTCAGAGATACAGGGTAATTAGCTGGTACCAAGAGCAGTATATATGAAATTGACAACAAAAATCGTAATTTTTGGTGTGCACTTCCAAAATTATTTCAATATTGAAATCGCTTTAAAAATATCTTTGGTGATATTAGGGGATCAGAAATTTCTCACGGAAAGTTTCCGAAATAGAAGTTTTTAGAGCGCAATTTTCGCCTATCTTTGGAGACATTAGGTGAGAAGGTAGGAAGTGGTGTTTTGGGATTGATCTTGGAAAAAATGTGAAGTTAAAATCTTGAAGGCACAATTTCAGACTATTTTTGATAGTCTAAAATTTGCATTCTTTTAAGCAACAAATAAAATTATTCCTATTGTGACTAACCCTGATTGGTAATATCGATCAGATTAGTATACGAAAGTAAAAGAAAATTTATTTTTAATTTTCAAAAAGGGTTAGTTGTATCGATTTTTTGAAGAACAAATTTGAAAGTTAGGAAAAGAAAACCTGCAAGTCTCGTGGAACCCCGTGGAACCCTGGGGTTCCGCGGAACACAATTTAAGAAATGCTGATATAGAAGATGAAAGAGCGCACATTAGGGGAGAGTGATAATGAATGGGCCATGGGAATGAATGAGCCACTACAAAGATTAAAAAGTATTTGTATAAAATTATTTTAAATGCCACTAATAGACAGAGCTATTTGTTCCACTAAACTAATCCAATTTTCAATTGTTTGAGAGAAGCCATTTTTCCACTAGAATAGGATGGTCAAGAATCTGATTGAAAAGTAATTTTTTCCCTTTTCAGAAAAATAAATACCAGCTAAAAGGTATCTATTATTTCACTGAATATATGTGTATTAGCAAGTCTTTCCACATCTGTAAATTAATTATAAGAAGTACTTGGATGTTATTTGAATTTCATGTATTAAAAAACCTTAATATATTCCCGAGGTATAGGTGGGGCTGAATGGGCCACTATATCATGGTTATGGATGGGCCACCAAAATATGTTTTTTTCTTCCGTTTTTTCTGATTTCTTCTTTAATATTAAACATGAATTGTTGTCATAGATTTAGATTACTGTCTTGATCGAATAGGTTTATTGTAATTTTTAAAAGTTATACATTTTAACTCTAAGAAATATTAGCTATTTATTAGAAACATAAGCGAAATTCTCTAGATGATTAAGTTGAATTTTCCAATTATTGACCACACCTACCAGTATTTCACCATTTGGATTTGATATGAGTGATTCGATCCAGTATTTAATAAATAGGTTGGAGTAGAATCGTGTGCTTTTCCTTTGTTGATTTTATATGAGTTTTTTTTAAAAATGTCCTATTTGTTTGCTTTTACTTTTTTTTAATTACTTGTCTATTTGAAAATCTAACTAATAATTCCAATTTATTATTAACACTTTGTCAATGACAATATTGAATTTTATCAAACGCAATTAAAATTTTAATTATTAAAAAAATGTTAAAATGTAAAAGAAATTTTAATGAAATTTAAAAATTTTTTGCTTATATTTTTATTTATTAAAAGATCAATTCCATATGTTTTCATTGAATTCATATAGCGGCCCATTCATTACCCTCAATGGCCCATTCAGTCCCATGGCTGGGGATGAATAGGTCAAATTTTTATATTTTTACTTTACATTATCATTCATCATAAACATTCTCTAATCCAACTTTTATGACTTTTTTATATAACCAAATGAATAAAGTAACAAAAGAGCCAACTCTGAAGCCAAAATAAAGTATTAGAAAAAATTACAAAAATTAAAAACCAAAAATTGGCCCATTCATTACCACTCTCGACTACTTATATTTATTTAATTTAATGCCCCTTTCTGTTCGTTGTCATGACAAAACGCTGCACAAATGGTAAATGAATAGATTCCAAAATAAGTACACTGGAAATGATTTTTAAATAGATTACGATAACAATACATGCAACAGAGAATTACCATACAAATGGTCACGGAACTTCGTGAGAGACCTGCTTTTAAATTCAGTAATTTTCTTCAATCTGTTTTCTGAAAATTGGTTGCAAATTTTAAATTTGACCATTTTTTTTAAAATATTTTTTCTTTAAAAAAAATGGCTGCCTACGATTTTTTTTCCCCTTAATGAACTAAAACTACGTTTCTTAACAGTTTCCTAGTTTTTAGTTCTCTTCTAGAATACCAGACTGAATAAAAAATTGGAAATTTCTGTTGATAAGATCCAAGTTAAAACGAAGGAAGCTCAAAGATTGGGCACAGTCCGTTGGAAAGTTTTCTTATTTCATCATTTCTTGCCTGATCCATAGGTTTCCCCATAGAGGGTGTTTACGAATTATTATTTCCATACCGTCTTCGTGTACAAAGTGTAGAATAGAATTGATGACCTTTAAAAAAAAATTATATACATTGATACAGAATCAGAAAATGACAATTATTTTGTTCAAAACTTAAAAAGGCTTCCGCATCAATGAGAATCGAGAAATTCTTTGATTTTTTGTGGTTATTTTTCAACACTTTCAAAGCAGTCGATCTCATCGATTTCCTTGCAAACCTTCATCGCTTCAAATTCTATCAAAATGAATGACAACGACTTTTTAGTTTGGTAATTTAAGGGTATTTTTTTCTTTTTCTTTTCTTTCCCTTGGTAGAATTTTAGGATTTCCGTGAAAATCCCTCTGGTAACCCGATTTCTTGTTAATCTAATCTTGGGTTAGTTTACTGAACCTTCCCTATGATAATATCGGGAACACATTTTATTCTTTAAACCTTTCAAGAGCCCGTAAAGCAATGTGTGTGCGTGTGGGAGTAAAATTTGTGCTTGTAATGTTTTATAAAATAGTTATAAAGTTTTTATGTCCTAGCGTCAGTTATCACATATAAGTTGCAGGCACTCCAATTGTGCATCTAGTTTACCACCATGCACATGTCATGCATCCGCAAAAGGTTCCTTTCGATTCTGAGACCCAGAAGTCGCGACGATCATCTAGTCGTAGCATGCCTTCTCTTTACTTCACTTTTCTAGAGTTTTATTAATGAATGTGAGGTGATCGACCTGTAACCGTAATCAGGCTTGCTCCTTATTTTTCTTTCTAGAGCCTCAGGCACTATAGGTGTCACTGCTGGATGTCGGGATCGCCTGAAATCGGGTTTTGATTGGCAATCTTCGATTGATTTTCATTCCATCTGTTAGATTTTCCAGAAATGAAATAGGGCCCCATTCAAAGTATTTTTTTTTTTTTTTTTTGGTGTGTGTGCTATTTAATTAAATAAAGCTCACGGTTTTTTTACATTTTGGCACGGTCTTTGTTTTTGTTAGTTCATATTTTGGAAATTCTTTAACTTTTTTTATGCTTAAATGTCGTGCTTTCATTTCTAACTGAATACTATTTCATTCTTTATATTTATTGCTATTTTAATTTTATGGGTAAAGAAGAAGCTCGATTTTTAATCACGTCAAAGCAGTGTGTTTTGACTTCTTTTAGTTAACACAGAAAACGAATGAAAGAAGCGATTGTTTCTCACAATTATCACTGACCTAGGCAACGCCGGGTATTTTTGCTAGTAGTAATTATAAGTTAAAAATACTTCCGCTTTTTAATTGTTGCCATAAACAATGAAAAAATAAATTGTTAATTAATATAAAAAACCGGATTCAAGGCTAAACCTAAGCAAGCATATATTTTTCATTTCACTGTACTTGAACAAAATTGCTTTTAAATTCGAGCATGCAAACCAGCAGTACTAAAAAAGATTATTGAAAAAAAGCTATTAATTTCTTTGTGTACAATACATTTGTATTAAAATGAAAGTCGAAACCGTTTTTTTTTTCCTTAATAAGGATAAGTGACAAGAAAATATGTTTTAAATTTAAAAAAAATTCACTTCAAATAAATTTTAAAACTAAAAACTTTAAAATAAAATATTAAAAAAATGCTTTTTAATTCTAAAGACTATTTCTATAGGATTAGTTCGCGCTAAAAATAATGGAATGAAATAAGTATATGGTTTCTTGATTAAAACACTAAAAAAATGTAGTTGATCTTAATATCTTTATATTAGGGTAATTCTACAGCAGCAAATAAAATTTGAATTAAAAATTGAGAGAAGAAATAAAGTCGGTATGGTAAAATTTATTCGTAAAAATCTGTGTACCGCTATTTCTTTTTCTCTCAATTTTTAATTTAAATTTTATTTGCTGCTTTAAAATTAACCCTAAGAAGTATAAAGATTGTATTAAGATCAACTGCAATTTTTGAGTGTTTTAATCAAGAAATCATACACATATTTCATTTCATTCTTTTTAGCGCTAACCTTCTTGTAGAATAATCTTTTGAATTAAAAAACATTTATTACTTACATACAACATACATTTATCATTTTATTGTTTTTTTTTTAAATTTATATTTTGTCGATTTTGAGTAATACTTCTTGTGTACCGTTATCAACCACAACCGGTCATTGGACCGGCAATGGATGAAATATGTATGTATTAAATTAAGGAATTTAGTGTGAAGAGGACGCTTGATCTTCATAAAGGATCGATAAGTCGACTTACTTGGATCAGCAATAAGCCCCATTGGGTTGGGTCGAGACTCCAGTCCAGTCTCTTGGTAACCGTCGCTGTTGTATTTGTACAAGAGCAAAACACTTTCACTAAAATGTGGCCCCATTTTTTTTTTCTCTCAGCAGATTTCCCAGAGCAACTTTCGTAGTCGTCATAATAAAAAGCTCGTGGTTTCCTAGTTGCGAGACATTTTGTTGGAACTACATCAAAAATGAGATGAATTAATTTTCTTGAAAAATTCCAGATTCCACCTGTAATCTTGTTATAGCGACCTGGAGATCATACGGAGAAAGAGTCAATGGGATGGACATTTAAGAAGTCCATGAGTTTAAAAAAGAAAATAATAAACACTTCTCGTGTGTTCCGCGTTCACAAAGCAACCCTCGGTTTTCTGCGGCCCTGGTAGGTGAGACTGCGGAGTCGGAGTCGGACTGATTTTGGTTGAGTTAAAGGAGTCGGAGTCGGGAGTTGAAGGCTTTAAATTCTAAGAGTTGGAGTCTCATTTTGTCCGCAACTCTGCCAGGGCTACCAAATGAGTCGGATTCGAAGGCTCTAAACTTGGAGAAGTCGGTAATTTTTCCTCCGACTCCGCATTCCTGCTGTTACACAGTATGAATCAGAAAGCTTTTCAATGAATGAAAGCCTTCAACCCAGGGTTTGAACTTCGCATGCGTTTCATTCAAAACTTTAAAAAGTCCACTGATATCCCACTGCTTCATTGTCTAGTTGACGTTCGATTTGCGAACTCTTAGTTATACTATCTCGAAAAATGTTCATAAAACCGGGATCTCGTACAATCCCCGAACAGCACTGTTTCAACACAAGTTTTTTCGGGGCTGGTAAGCGGTTTGTAAAACCCGTCCTTGTTAGTAAATTAGAGGTTCGTAAAATCGAGCGTCAATTATATCTGGTTTAATCCCCCCTCCCCGTACACTGTTAAAAAAAAACCTGAAAGTTCAGGTAGTTTTCTGACTGATTTTAACAGAATATTTCCGTAATGCTTCAAAACGTATTTTTTCCTTCCAAAAAACAGAAATATCACGAAAGGAAGAAACGAAAACAGAATTTTTCCATTTCTAGGGCTGCCGCTGTGCTGTACTTTGTTAGTATCCTGATTAGCCTTCAAGTGATGATAAACATCGCTTTTTGATAGTGCTTATTAAATCGCACTGTTACATTTTTTAATTAAAAGCTTATTTAGAATAACAACTCAGATGTCGAAGACAAAATAGATAGCTTGCTATTTCATGTCTGGAAAGTAATATACTCGTATGTCGAAATTGTTTTTACGCCTTTGGACTTTGTAAGTTTGGAAAAATGTTTGCGCCATTTTCAGACAGGCAGCTGTGTTTTGATCGCCCTGGTGATTTGATGTGAGTTTTACTGAGTCAGTATTAGAATATTATTGCGGTGTATTATTTTGCTCAATACTTCGAACAATTCTGTTCGTTAGTCATATTGTGTGTTCTAGCGGTGAGAATAGTTTTAGAATCTCGTGTTATCCATTTAAAATAAAGGCTATTGGATTACTTGTGTACAGACGCAATTTAGACACTTAAACTTAGCACCGCTGGTCACATGTAAGTATTGTAGAATATCTTTGTACATGTTAATATACAAATGTATTTTTCTTGTTAATATGCATTTGATAGAATTCCGATGGTAGCTGATTTAGAATTTATAGAACTATTATAAAGTTACTGTTTTTGCTCTAACGCGTTGTATTGTTGAAAGTCATTAAAACGTTAAATGGCAACATTTCGTATCAATCGGAGATTATCGTGGTGTGCGAGCAAGACAGAAAAAAGTAACTCAGTTTTTTTTTTTTTTTTTTTTTTGACAGATTGAAAGTAAACATTTTGAATCTCTAAATAAAAGTATGTCTTGCTGTTATATTTTTTGCGAAAAGGCATAGCAGATTGTTAATCTTTGAAAATACAATTACAATTTTGACAAGAATAAGTTTTCTTGACTACTTAGAAATCTGGAAACATTCATTACTCCTTTCGGGATTTCATTTATAATAAAAAATATAAATTATTTAATTTATTTCCTTAGGATCTCATCCAACAACTTATTTGAGATTATTGCAAGTTTCTTGTTAAAACATTTCGGGTAAAACGAACTGATTGATATGTTTAGCCTAAGTATAATGCTTATGCACTAAAAATCTATGTTGCTATTCCAATGAGTGAAAAATGTGGTAATCACCGGGGGGGGGGGGTATACGTCATCTGAGCAAAAAATTCTTCACGTGTATGTCAATGATTCTGTTTTTAAACACAGTAAATTGGTATGCGGTACCCTCCATCAGGTATATTATTCCAAGATAAAGTCAACCGGTTTTTAATGGTATTTTATTTGACTCATTCTGCAAAAAAAAAAAAAAAAAAAATCTATTTTTCATGTATGCTTTTCCATGCCATGCCAGAATATGTACGAGGAGATGTGGAAAGAAATATCGAGCAGTATCAGCATCAAAAATTGGTGTTATATTCAAATCCACTAATTTCCTTGCTGGTACTTTTCGATTATTTTTATTCATCTGAAGGTGCAAATTTCAAGATAGATGCTTGAAAGGTAAGTTATCAAGCAAAAATTTCACTTAAAATATATTTAAGTAATAAATACAAATTAAAAAAATAATAGTTTTTGAATGGTTAACTATTTTTATAATATATATTATTTTAAACATAGGATAGAAAAACGAGAATGAAATTTCAGTAAAATATGTAAAAATGAGAAACGAAAAAATAGCGCAACGAAAAATCAAGAACCGAAAGTTCTGTAAAGATACAGAAAATTTAAAAACGAAAAAATAGAAGAACGAAAAATTTAAAAACGGAAAAATAGATCAACGGAAAGAAGAGAAATGGAATTTTCGTTAAATCACGGAAAATTTATAAATGGAAGAACAGAACTAAACGGAGAAATGAGAAATGGAACTTCTGTTAAGTCACGGAAAATAATTTAACGGAAACGTAATATTTACGGCAACTTTGCTGCCGGTACTTTATCCGTTATTTTCAGGAAATTTTTTTAACAGTGTACAGTGACAAATGATGATCAATAATACAATAAGTATCTAAATTCTAAATGATACGGTTTTAGAATCCTTTATACATACATCAGCTTTTTTATTTAAAAAAGTTGAAAAATAATATTTAAAAAATCTTGTTAAAATGGTATGCATTTTCGAATGAAAACATGGGGAAGAAAGAAAAAATATTCCATTCCTATCACATTGCTGCCTTCGAAACTGCTGGAACACACCAAACCGTTTGGGAATTAAATGCATGCTCATCTGTCACCGTCACCCCCCAATTCTGTCCATCTAGGAATAACTGACAAAGAGAAAGTTTTCTAGACAATGCATCATTAAATACGCGACGTGTTTTCTCTTTGTTTTAGAATGACCAGTGGTCAGATCCTCCCCGCCCTTTTGTGGTCAAGCGCTTGTTGCTCGGCATTTTAAGCTGTTGCCAAAACGTTATGCAGATCAACAGCCGAGCTATTGTTCCTCTGCCATTTCGTGACTAAAATATTCAAAACGGTTCGGCTACTATCCCTTAGAGACGCTGCTATTAAGCATTCTGTGTTATTGTTTTTGAGTACAACGTGTTTGAAAAACGAGTAACCCGATTTCAAATGTTCATCTTAAATAAAAGCAAAGGCATTTAAATATTTACAACTCAATGTGGCAATCTAACTCTCATCACAAAGGCATTCAATATACGTTTCACAACTCTGAAGCAACTCCCCTCCTCCCCCAACAGATGAGCTTTCGCATTCTGGAATAAAAAAATTATTATAAAAAGGTAGCAACTTAGTAGTCTATTTCTACTATTGGGGTAAAATGCAATAATGCAGGAGATAATTTTCCAAAGCAAGGGTGCCCACCAGAGGGACGGAAGGGGGGGGGGGGTCCATGGCGCTGTCTGTGCCATTGAAAGTTTTAGGGGGTGGGGTAATTAGACAGGGTTCTTGGTCTCAATTTGAGGGGCTCTCGTTATGGCCGGTATCCCCCAGCATTTTAGGGAGTGCGCCATCGCCCTTGGAGGAGGCACCCCTGTTTAAAAGTGAGGTACACTTATCGGACTTGAGGGGCGGGGGGAATCGACTTTAAACAGAAAGTCATAAAACATAGCTTGCCTTTTCCGTCTTCCTATCTGTGTAAAATTGTTTTTTCAGCATTTATAGACAGCAAGTAAAAAAACAACAAGAACCAACTTCGGCTTGGATGTGGAAACCGCAAATCAGATTAAAATCTACAACCAAGGAACCTGAGCCTAATTATGATTATCTGTTATCTCAATATAAGCAATTACTGTTTGACCGCGAATTGTATGTAATTTGGATATCTGCCAAGTAAAGACTTTTCCATCTGAATGAATCTAGCAGGGGAGAAGGGAAAATAACGATGGGATTTTGATGCACGCGTTTTATAATGTAACTAGTGCCTTATTCATTTATTGCATTCTCTAAAATAAAATAAGGGAAAACAAAAATAGTTACCTTGAAAACAACGAAGAGAAAAGAAAATATTTTCATTTCAATCAGGAACGTAAAAGCAAAATGGAAAGCTCAAAACTTTGTTGTAAATAAATAAATTAATTAATTTTTGCCGTGAGAATATAGATCGAATATACTTTAGCTTAAAAAAATGTTGCTGAGCAAATTTTCATTTTTACAAAACTAAGGCTAAATAATAGAGAGGCAAAAGTGCACATCTGTAACAAACCAACTAACACCCCTATAAACTAATAGATACGTCTATTTCCGCCTATAAACCGAATATTAGCCTTTCCATGTAATCGATAGTCAGACAGTACATCCTTGCCATTAACTATTATGAATGTTGTTTATAGCTTATCTATTTTCCTTATGCTTTTTATGAATATGTTTTATTTTTCATTTACCATTACAGTAGAACCACGATTATTTGGACTAACTGGGACCAAAGGCCGGATGTTCGAAGATCCGGATAACCCGGGTAGTACTCTAATAAGCAAAGCAAATCTTTAAATAGACTTACCGCTCATTACGACAAAAAAACATATTTTGTAAAAAAAATTGCATAGAAATGTTAACGAGACATTTAAAAAGATCAAAATAATTTTTTACATAGTTTCTTAGTAAAGAATTGGCTTATTGTTCAAACATGTGTGTTGTTTGAATAAAGAAGAATCCTAACGCTTTAAAATTATAGGTCAGCTACAGTGGTGTTTGTTGGATTACCTAATTACCATAATTTATTGTACAATCTGCAGGAGCTGGTATATTTAATCAAAACGAAAAGTGAATGTTCGGTGTATTTATAGCTACGTTCTTAATATCATAATTGAAAATTATCTACATGAACATAATTTTTTTTAAAGACTACAAATTTGATTCGGATAATTTATAAATCCAGATAAAAGGGAGCCGTATAAACGAGGTTCTATTTTATTTTGTTTAAGTTTTAAAAATAAATAAACAAATAAAATAAAATAAAATGAAAAAAATATTAGTTTGTTGCATGGTTGTTTCTCCTTTTTTTTGCCGAGGATGTACTTTACGAAAGTTAGAGAAGGGCACACAAATGCCGAATGTTGAGGAAACTGCACATTTTTCTATTTTTTATTTTGAAGAAAAATTTGAATAATTTAAGTATTACATTTTTCTATCAGACCAAGAATTAAAGAAACGTATTCATTTGAAGGGTCATTATCTTCATTAGTTTTTGTTTGTGAAGTTTATAGGTAAAATCTATGAAATCAAAGAAAGATTATTTTTATATTTTATGAAGTTTTAAAAACTGTGTGGATTATTTATCGCCCCCCCCCTTCCCAATGTTTACTGACCTGACAGAGACAAGATTGATCGCCAAATCTACAATAGAAACTACCTCTGATTGAATGAAAAATTTCCGGAACATGTCTATGGTTAAAAAAAAAGTAATAACTCTGACAAAGTTCATAGACAATGGCTGTGAAGTCTATCGGCATGTGTTAGTAATAGAATGTATGGATATATATTTTACAAACTTAAAGAACGTTGGTTGTAAATGGACAACAAAAATTGAATCTAAGGAAGTTTGGTTATGTAATTTTTAAAGCATGAATATAGAATATGAAAGCTTGTTGTAATTATTGCAACATATATGTACTTATAGGTTAAATTGAGTTGTATTAATAGAGCGTAAATATTTATGGAGTTACAAAATGGTTGTACTTGTACAATCTATTACAAACACCCATAAAATCTACAAAGGATAGATTGCTAAAAACTTAGAACACATAGAGGAGAGGATAAGAAAAATTCCTTTAGTTTGTGGTTGATTTTTTTCAACATTTGAAATTTTGATAAAGGCTAGTATGAACCATTCAACTTCCTATTTCACTATTTTAGACAATGAATTTTTGTAAGAAATAGAACAGCACCTTTGAGCTAAATATAAAATAAAAACAACGTTGATGAAGCACAAAAATTGCAAAATATTACGTAACATGTTTCAAGATAAGGAGCATCTTTTTCAAGGTAGAAAATATGTATTTATGGATGAAATTTATGGTCGAAAGACTTGACTTTGAGTATCAAGTTTCTTGTTACCCCAAAACGTCGGTAGGTAATTAATTTGAAATTTTTGTGCTTCGCAAATGCTGTTTTGATCCATTTAGCGCATTTGAGTATTTCAATTAATGATTATGAGAGAGAATGAGGGGAAGGGATTTTTTAATGCCGACTTTCATTCGAAATCCATGGAAAAAATGTAACTACTGTCTCCTCAGTTGAAAATACGTTTAAAAACTGAAGAAATATTTTAAAAAAAAATCTTCAAATCATTTATGGAAGAGAGCAACATTATAAGAATTAGTGAACAAAAAACTTGGATAATAATTTTTAGAAAAATACATTACATTCAGAATTTTGAAGAAATACAGGAGACGGTAATTTACAAAACTGTTTTAAAAGCCTAATATATGAAAAACTATTTACCTTTAACTTTGTGTATTCATAATTTTAAAAATATAACAATTTGTAAAAGTCCAAAGATTTACATTAACTTGCAGTCTTTTGGAACATAATTAGAGGACATTAATTATACATTTAATAGAATCGCGTGCTGAATTTTAAAGATGAAACCATTTTGAAAGTTACAAGAAAAAAATTATTCAACAATTAAATTCTGCTATACTGTCGAGAGACATGTTTTTTTATTCCCTGGAAGCTATTTGTCTATCTGTTACGACCATTTATAATTTTTCGTTTGACACTTCTTGTAGCTGGGATAGTAATTATAGTAAAAAAACAAGTGGAAACATATTCAAGATGTTGTGTAAAACAAAATATGCAAAACACTGGAAGAATAATTGCAACAAATATTACAGTAGACTGGTATATTTTAATGCAAATGCATTTCTCCGTACCGCACATCTATTGATGTAGTCTACGTTCGTGTTGTGCCGCCAAAATGGAATAAAAATAAAATAAACAGGTCGTTTTCTTTTTTTTTCTTTTTCAGGTTTTATCAGGTTTTAAAAGTTTTTTTCTTTCATGAATTGACATTAACAACAGTAATCTTCTCTACTAAATTCTAAACAAGAACGAAAACCGAAAAGGAAAGGAAAAGAGTCTATGAAAGGAAACAATCAGTAAAGCAGAACCTTCCGCTTGCTACCTCAAGCTTTTTTATGAAACAATTTCAATCTAATACATTTTGTAAAATAGTAAACATTTGTATTATTGCTTTGAATGAACTAGCTAATTTAAAATGTGTTGCTATAATTTATAAAATAAAGATTTAAACACAAAAAGAAATAGTGTTCACATTTGTAAACACATACCTTAATGCCACAAGAGGTTTTGGTTTAAGTCCAATTAGATATTAAACCAAATAGATATTACCCCCCCCCCCCCCCGTTGCGAGTATTCAAAATAAGATGATAGTGGACTCAAATAGAATTTTCTAAAGACAGTGAGAAATATTCAGAAACTATAAGGAAGCTTGACACCCTCTATCCCGTAAAAACTTTGCAATATGCTAACAAAAACTATTGGAAAGAAACATTATTATTATTATTTTTTAATGATTTTTCAGCTTTGAAATATGTTGTCAGTCCCAAAACTTTTGGAAACTTCTAATCACAAACACCCCTTAAGGAAACACACCCTTGGCTGCTTTTTAGTGAGATTTAGAGGGTAGTTCATTCTCAATGCTATGAAAAAATACTAATTATGAACCTAAACCAAGGGGAATAATGAATGACGCAAGCAGATAAATTTGAACATTATTTCTTACATGTGAAATTTGTTAGTTACTTTAGCAAGAAGAAATGTTTTAAATGAGGAATAAAAACCCTAACAATACTTACATGTATTTTTCATTCGCTAAGACTTTTTTTAGAAACTCTTTTTTGGTTTTAATGTTGTACAAATCCTCACAAGCTGATTCGATATTAATTTTACACTATACTTCAAATGACAAAGTGATTCTCCAAAATGATCCTTCACAGTTTATTTTTCGACTTCTTTAGTCATCAAATCAAATTTATCTTTTTCCGGGACCGGAAGTAAACCGGCCAGGATTTTGCCTGAAATCCGGGACTGCCCCGGTCAAGTGGGGACGTCTGGCAGGCCTAGTAATAACTGATGTAAAAAGGTTCCTTCAATGAGAATAATAAGAGACATTTATTTGAGTTGGTAAGTCATTCATTTTTATTCTAGAATTTTATTTGCCGAAATAAGTGGGCAAACTGATTTTGTTCGCGGCGGTATTTACTTGGGTGGAAAAAAACGGAGAACCCTGTGAGGAGAACTATGCATTAAAATTTCGCTGCACCCCCCCCCCCCCCCCCCCCCCCCCGTGTTTTAAATGCTTATTCTGCTTCAAAAAAGAAAATTTCGTTTTTCTACTTCATAAAATAAATTAGGATTTTTCTTTTTTAATTTTATTTATTTGTTTATTTATTAAAGCATTCAACAGCTCGTTAAAGATTAAATTGGTTGCTTTTAAACATAGTTTTTGACACAAACCAAATGATGATGTTTAAGCAGTCTACTTAGAATATTTATGCAATCCTTTCCCGCTTATTTCCAGTTCGAATGAAATAGAAAAATAAAGGTTTACGGTTCACAAAAAATCAACTCAACACGTTGTTGAACTGCTCTAAAAAATTCAAACTGACGTCACGTTGTTTTCTGTAATCGTGAAAACCGTTTATTTTACTCCAATTCCCCTTCACATTTTATACCTGTCGGAGAAAAATGACTGTTTAAAATTTAACGACCCTTTTAGAGGATAAATCCTAGCCGTGCGCGACACGAAAAACGCCTTAATAATGTATGAAAACCTCCGAGATGCTAAGACGGAGAAAGGAAAAAGAAATAATAACCACGTGAAAAAAAAAGGGAATGAAAAAGAAAACCGATTATATGAAGGTAAAAACAAACGGTAAAAAAAAAGGCGGGGGTGGGGAAGCTATTTTCGATATAATCTGGTAATGATGTACTTTGCGTAATTGTGCAGCTCTGCTGTTCTTTTCTCTTTTGCAAATTATGCGTGCACAATGTTGATATAGCAGATCTCAAATTTGGATGCTGCTAAGGTTGCAACCTTTCCCGGCTAATGGACGCAATAGAGAGCATAAATGGCAATGAGTATATATGTGTCCAGTTTAAATCTTTTGACTTTGATGGGCGGTTTTTTTATATTAAAGGTGAACAACTAATTTGTTGGAAAAAGCTCCGAGCGCAGAAAATGCTCGGATGCAGATATCTGGGAGTGGTGTTTTAATGCATATTTTAAATTCAACTTGCCGAAAGTGTTAAGCACACTTCCCGAAAAAATAGAGACGTGTGTTATAGTGGCACTGATAAGTTGATACTGGAACTTGAACCAGTGGCGTAGCGAGAAATTTTTTTATTGGGGCGGGGGGTGGGGTCAAATTTTTCGAAATTAAAGGCCGAAAAGTGCAAGTGACATTTTAGGACTTTGCATGTGTGTTCATACATATCATTTTGTTGCCTCGTGGTGTTGGGGGGGGGGAGTTATAACTCCCATATCCCCCATCCCCCCTGGCTAAGCCACTGACTGACTTGAACAACGTTTACGTCTTCTGGGGAATTAATAAAAAAGAGGCGTGTTATTCGATTCACAAGGTATTTGATTATGCGAGGAAATATTCTCCACCTTATCAAATCGATAACAATGTTCCTAAAACGCAAAAATAAATCAGTAGCTGTTTAAACGAAGTAATGGTTCGCTGTAAAAAGTTTTTGAAATTAGTTTAATAATCAACAAAATTATTTCATAAATTACATATAAATTTATTTTAATGTAAATAACATAAAACTTGAATCATCATATCTTTGGCTTGGCAGCACTTTCCACTGCGTACTTTCAAAATGTAATAACCTATTGAAAGAATGGCATAACAATGGATTCTGGATTGCTTGCACAAAGTGTTTTCGAAACATTTTTCAATCTCCTCTTTCAAATTACAAAGCACATTATAATTCCCAACTTAATTTTTAAAGAGCCTTCGTTTAGCAGCTAATGATTCTTCATTTAAAGATAGGAATGGATCTACCACACTGTTACAGTCAAAGATTAACTTGAAAAGTTAATTTATTCAAAACTTTTCTCAACAAAATGTTTTGCAAAAGCTGACCAGTATTATTGGATTATCTGAGTAAAGTGTTTAATTAATCTGGGTTTTTTAAAACAGTTTCTATGGGGAAATATTCGATTTCGGAAGGTTTTATTCGTATAAGTACGGGATTTGTTGATCCGTTACCCGATTAAATGAAGCTGGCAGTATACAGGGTGTTCCGTTTTAACATCCAAAACCTCTATTTTCGCAAACCGGTAGTCCTAGATCAGTGATTCCCAACCTGGGGGCGATCGCCCCCAAATGAGCGATCGAACTCTTCTAGGGGGCGAAAAATTTCTGGGGGACGATAGGGGGCGACCGGTATTCGGATACCTGGTAATGGGAAGTTGTTGACCTTTTAAAAACTATATATATTAAAACAAATCGGTACACAATTCAGAAATATCTTTCAGAATACCTATGTTGTGTAATACCGAACCAAGCATATGGCACGTCAAATCAAAGAAAGTCGTTCCCAGAAAATAAGGAATGAATGATTTATAGCTCAATCAAATTTGTTCTGATAAAAAAAAAAAATCCCAAAAGCGAAAAATAATATCTCTTATTTTATTGCCGTTTTCACGAGGAAGAAAAAAAATCTTGTAAGCACTTTCTGACCGTTGGCGCCAGCATGTATTTAACGCCTGAAAAGTGGATGGATTGTGTAGGAGTGGATTTTTGCATTTACTTATCAGTTGTTACTCAGAATCTTGCAATCAGCGCATAGTTTCTGTTGTTTGATTTAATTTAGTAAATTTCTGCTTAATTGTGCATGTTTCGTAGTGTGGAAGTTCGATATGAATTCGAAAAAGAAGTGCCGGCAGTATTCAGCAGAGTATTTAAAATTTAGTTTTGTCACGTCACCGCAAAATGTGCAGTTTCTGCATTGTCTTTGTGCGACAAAACATTTTCTAGCAATGAAGCGATGAAGCCTTCGCGAATGAAAGAGCATTTGTCAAGAGTACATGGTGATAAAGTGAATCAACCTCTTAGTTATTTTCAGGACCTCAAAACAAAAGCGGATAAACGGCCAAAGGTTGGTGAATTACTTAGCAGACAAGCAGATCAGTTAAAAAAGAACATGGAATCAAGGTTTGCAGATTTGATCAACTTACAAATTCCTGACTGGATTTCAGACCCATTTAGTTTTGAAGATGAAATGAACTGGAAAACTCTTTGCAGTCAGAGTTTATGGATTTGAAATTTGATTGTGAATCAAAAATTACTTTCAAGCAAGACGGTTACGAACTTGCTTGGGTGAAGCTTATGGGTACTTACCCACAACTTTGGAAAAAAGTTGAACAGCTCCTCATCTCATTCCCCTGAACATATTTAGTTAAAAGAGGATTTAGCTCTGTAGTGCAGCTTCTCACGAAGCAAAGAAATAGTATGGACATCTCCCTCAAAGGGGACCTCAGATTAAATCTCACGAATATAAATCCAGACATCAAAGCTGTAACGGAGTTCCCTCAAGCACAAGGCAACCTTTAAAAAGGTAAAAAAAGAACAAATCTTAACAGTTAAAATTTTTAATTTTTTCCGGATTTCAATTAAAAAGAAACATGTTACTGAAAAATGAAGTATTCTTATTTTTGCTAAGTATGTAAATGACGTTGGTTAATTATTTTTTTTTGGGGGGGGGGGTTAAGAATAAAAAAATTCAGTTTTAAAGCTAATTATTGCTTTATCATGCACTTTTTGAAGCTTTAAACTAAAATTAGGCGTTCAGTAACATTAATCTTCCATAAAATTAGCGCCATCTAATTTGTGTTTTTCAGGAAAGAACGTGGGGGGCGATAGGTGTAATTTAACTTCCGAAAGGGGCGATGGGCCAAAAAAGGTTGGGAACCACTGTCCTAGATCCTTCCAATTACAAAAATGTTCAAAATCAGCTGCAGAGTTAAGATATTGAAAGTTTGAAGCAAAAATAAAAATGAGTCAGAAAATACAAAATTTAACTTTTTATACGGGCCCTAGGCCCCCTAACTTTTATTTAGGGAATAATCTTCATTGATAGATATTACTAACACAAAAAATTTGACATTTGTGCGATCAAAACTCAGGGAAATATTCGAGTTCAAAGTTTTAAGAGGCCATATAGAAGATGAGATTGGAACTTATCGCCCTTTCAGAAGAATGACCGGTTTTCGAAGTTAAAGAACAAAGTATTTACATTTTTCATTGCTGTTCAAAAATAAATGCAAATGTTATGCCATGATACGCAAAAACACACTACAAAACCTCAATCAATTTGAAAAACCACATTCTATACACACATATAATTTTAAACTCTAGTTAACTGCTATATTTTCCCTCAAAAGATGTAATTGATGGTGAGTGTAAAGTGGTGTAAGTCACAAAACGCTGCGTTTCATATCTCGGTGAATATTGGTCTTACTAATGTCAAACTTTTTGTGTTGGAATTATTTTTCAATGGAAATTATTTCCCTGAACATAAGTTAGGGGACCTAGGGCCCGTAAAAAATGAAAAATTTTGTATTTTTTTGACTCATTTTAATTTTTGCTTCAAACTTTCAAATCTTTACCCTGTATCTGATTCTGAACATTTTTACAATTGAAAGTATGCATCTAGGACTAACGGTTGCGAAAATAGAGGTCTTGCAGTTTAAAACGAAACACCCTGTATATGTATGTACGAATTCATACATACATACAAACACACACACATGCACATACAAACGTATACAAATTGTTTAGTTTTTGTACGTATCTTAATTTATCTACAATATTAATTTATACTAATTTACTTAAAATATTTTCAGCAAATGTAAGATAGCAAAGAATCTTTGGGATACCCGTACAATAGGGATAGGGAAATTTGTTTTTAATGATTTATTTATATGAACTTTAACAATTTTACAATTTTATATCGTTTGGGAATGGGGCAAAAAATGGTTGTTAGTTCTATTGAATAAACTGAATCACAGGAAATTTCGCCTCCACATCAACTTATTTTAACTCGAGATATTGCACAAAACTTTATGAACTTATTAAAGAAATATTTTTTTTTTTTTTATAGTGGGCTAATAGTATGACTGTCACCCTACTAGTATTCTTCTTTCAGCACTTCAGAGCAATACTGGGAATGTAGTCAATGCCGAGTTAGACCTACTGTTGCAACTTACGTTCAGAGGAATGCTGAAAAGTTCGTCAATGTCAAGCAAGAACTGTTGTTGCAACTTTTGTTCAGTGGAATGCTGAAAAATTAAATCAATGCCAGGCAAGAACTGTTGTTGCAACTTTTGTTTAGAGGAATGCTGAAAAGTTCATTGAATCAGAATGACACCATTAGCCAGAATACTTTTCGATATTTTAAATTTCACAGCAGACAATCATCAACATTTTTTTAGGCTCATGCGTCAATCTGGTGCTAGCAAATGGATGCAACCATAACTGGTTTAACAACGTTGTCTGAAGTGTTTAAATAGTCAAAAGGTTGCGTGAGTGAAAAGTTGATTTAAAAGTTCTTGCACGTGGTATACCCTCCAGTGGCTATCTGCATTAAATAGACCGTTTGCAACCTTAAACTCCAATGCAGCCATACAATCTACCTTTATAGAGTTTCCGAAAAGTTTAGAAGTTTTATAGCTTCTTTATTGAGAAACTGGTATTCAATATACATTAATGCAGCCTTTAGAATAAATTTAAATTTGTTATATACAAAAACGAAATTAGTTTTTACAATGACATACTTAGTTGTTTGTCCAAAAATTCCATTCAGTTAAAAGAAAAAGTTTAGGAAGTTTAATTCCTCTTTGGATTTCACCTCTACTTGTATTCCGTATTTTAATCACGAAAAATCTTCTGAAAATGCTTCTGTCTGAAGAAAAAGCTTTTCAAGATTCCCGAACAAAGCCCCTTTTTTCTATGAAATACAAAAGCGTTCTAATGCCTTAGAACGTCTCTAGTTTCAAGATTCCTACATCGCGAATAATGCAACTTTTGAGGAACATTGGGACGGCGGTGTTCTCAGAATTCAGGTCATCGTGTTTCTGGTCTTTTCATTGTCTTACGAAGAGGGGGAAACTGATGGGAATTAATAGAGACGTTTGGATGTTTGTAACTGTACGTCGAAGTGATGTCGGTGGATGCGACGAAAACGATTCCGTGATTTGAATTTTATGATTGATATCAAAATGGTCAGTTTTGTGCTTCAAATATTAGTGATTGAAATCTGAGAGTGTCTTCTCAAGTAGGCTGCCGAAACATTGAAAATGCTAAGTTTATTCTTTATTTATTAACTAGCGGTACCCCCGCACGACTTTGTCCGTAGTAGAAAATTAAAAGGTCATTTGGTTCGCCTGTATATTTACAAATAATGAATGATGAATTTATCGCCAATTGTTGCCTTTGCTATGTTTATTTGCTCGCCCATGGTCGCATAAGCTGGTTTTTCCGTCCACGGGTTATGGTAATTTGCTAGTCCACGTAATGGTAATTTGTTCGTCCACCTTGTGATAATTTACTCGGTAAAATGTTCTTAAAATTAGAAAAGAAAAAAAAATCGATTTTTCCAAAAATCGCTTCGAGGTGCTCACCCTCCCCCCTATGCTACGAATTAATTTTGTGCCACATTTCATGAAAATCGGTCGAACGGTCTAGGCGTATGCGCGTAACAGACATCCAGGCATACAGAGATCCAGGCATACAAAGTTTCGGCTTAATTATTAGTAAAGGTAAAGATGGACATTTATACAAAATTCCAATGTATTCAGTTTTTCTGGCTATGATATTAGGGTAATGACGTCGCCACACAATTTGATTGGTCATAAGATAAAAATGGAATTCTTTATAATAGTTTTTTTTTTTTTTTAATAATTTGAACGGTATTTTGAGGAACAAATGGGCATTGCAAAGCAATAGAAAAAAAAGGTAATAGAGCCAAATCTTCCCTAAAAATCATACAATGTCATCAGCCTCTTAAGAAACTACATAAAACATCCGATTTTGTGGAGTATTGTGCAAATTAAAGATAGTTTGAAATGGCGCTGAGCATGCCATTTATCACGAACAAAGGACAAAATGTCAGCAAATGACTTGGTGCAATCGTTACATCAGGGAAAATCCAACTTATCAGAACCAGGAAGTACGGAAAATAAAGAAAAAATAATGTTTTGCCCTAACGCTCTACAATTCAAAAACTTATTAAAGTCAGTCTCTCAATTTCTTTTTCCTCTCTTTCTACACACACATACACACACATATACACACACATATATATATATATATATATATATATATATATATATATATATATATATATATAATATATAATAATAATATGCTGTATGTGAGTTAGTGTGTTTCTTATGTCTTATTAAATATTTCTCTTTCCCTCTGACACGCTGACGTTTCTTCAACTATCTATCGAGCCCATCCCACCGCCGGCACGTTCATTTTCTCCGAGCCCATGGTGGGTGAATGCTCAGCAGGGGTAGCAGGCAGGTGGGTGAGAAAGTGACTCCGAAAGATTTTATAACCAACATTTATTTCAATTCTCTCTCCTTTCGCCCGTCGCGTCGGTATGATCATGGGAAGGGAATGCCTAATGAGAGCGAAGAAAATTTATGGTATTGTGGCATGGAGTTCTCTCCGTGGGAAAAAACGGAACTCACTGCTTGAAGATATGCACAGCATTTTTGTAAACAATATCCGAAAATGGTTTGAGGCACCGCAAGCATTTTTTTTTTAATTTTTTTTACCAAACTTTGCGATCAGATTTCATTCCAGACATTTCACGTCCAATTAGACAGGAATTTTTCGACTTTTGACAGTAGGACACAATGACAGAACATGCACGTTACATGCAAAAGCCTGACGGCAACTTACAGCACTTAACATTATTATTTTACATTTTAAACTATTGTTCTCTTACATTAAGCCTATCACTTTTTGATACAGTAGAGTAATAAGCATTTTGGGCGGTGCATCCCCGAAAATATAATTCCTCATATAAATAATAGCCAATGATCGAATAACCCGTGAGTTTCAACAATGAAACTCGCGCCATAGCATGATAATTTGATAATATTATTTGGCAATATTTGACACGCAGGGAAATGCTTTATTTTGACAAGGCTGAACTGGATCCGGTAACTTCACTGTTTTACTGGTAAGACTAATTTTAGGAGAATCTGCTGGAGTTAAGGATAAAATTTCAACTAGCGAAATATCACCAAACAGGCAATGGTTCCGTTCTAACAAAGAAGCAAATTTTCACTCGTCATACCTTGACGGGAGATTTTCTAGTATACATTAATGGCGTATTAATTTCACATATAACTTAATTATATCTGTGAATGCAAACTTGAATAATACGGGAAGTTTCTTTACTGAAGATCTGCTGTGGTCTTGCTCTTCTTTCAGGTAAGCGAGGGTCGAGGGAACGCGGGTGAACTGAGTTTCAGATGACGCTAGCGAAAATAGTTGTTTTATGAATGATAGGAGTTGGAAAAAGAGACTGAAAATCTTGCACGGTTATACTCTCAATCCGATTAGTCTCGCTCAATATCGTGCGGGATCCTGTGGGTTTCAGGATCGGGATTTCGTAACTGAAAACCATTATTCGAACCAAAAACATGGGAAGCTTTTCTCCAGGGTTGGCAAAAACCCGGGTTTTTTTTTAAAAAAGCCCATGGACCCAGGGTTTTTTTGGGTTTTTTTAAATAAAACCCAAAAAAACCCAACTAAAGCTGTTTTTTTAAAAAGAAATGTGGGTTTTTTTGTCTTTTTTTAGGGGAAAGGTGGGGTACTCGTAGCATATTGTAGCATAAGTATATGGACAAAGCACAAAAATTGTCTTGATAAAAAAAAAGCTGGAAAATTCAGCGTTTTCTGAAGAAGGGTATAAAAGACGACAAAATTCAAGAATGATGAAGTTTCAGATTTTTTTAGTTTCCATGATTACCAACAGTTAAGGCAAAGTTACTTCTTGAGTGATAAAATCTATTGTTTATTTGTTCGTTTTTTATTGCAACATTTTTTTTTTTTTTTTTGTATTTTACTTTATAGTATTTCATTTTGTTATGCAAAACTACTGTAGAACCTCAAGTAGTTTAAATCCCTTTTTACTGAATTCCAGCTTAATTAAGACATTTCTTTGAATTTTATGTTGCCTGTTTTTCTATTTCTGTGTACAGAGTAAGAAATATTAAACTTTTTCGTAAGATAATGAAAATACTGTACATCCTATTCCGTTTTCTGTCCGACCATTTGTAAAACCTGTTAATTTCTAAAAAATATACCTTGTTTATTCGAGTTTTGTGACGTGTTGGGTTTGCAGAAAATAATTCACATGAGAGCCTTTTAGCTTAAGTAGTATCCTTTGTACAATCTGCAAATACCGAGAAAATCTGACGTGACAGGACTTAGTCAAGATAATTTGAGTTCCTTATTGACCAGTTGAAGGAAAAAGTTAAATATATTTATTTAAAATCTTTGAAGCATTTTTTAATGCCCTTAAGAGTTAAGAAATACTATTAAAGTTCAAAATTCATTTTTTATGTCCATTGCCTATTGTGAAGAAGAAATAAAAAAAGAAGTTTAAATTGTAAAACTATTTAAATTAATTATTTTTTAAAAAAAAGTTCTCAGAAAATTTTTAAAAACCCAAAAGTGGGCTAAATAATGGGTTTTTTTAAATGGGTTTTTTCAAAAAAAACCATTGGGTCCAATCCGGCCAATCCTGCTTTTCTCGGAGCAGCGGAATCGGAAGGAAAACAACAGATTCCAACTCTAAGAATTTTAGAACCTCCGACTCCGATTCCTTTGCCCCCAAACTCAGTCCGACTCTTCAAGCAAGAGCAGAGTTGCGAACTTTAAGGGAAAATGACCGACTCCGACTCTCGGAATTTTAACCCTTTGACTCCCGACTCCTTTACTCCAAAAATCAGACCAACTCAGACTCCGCAGCGCTATGTGTTCTTTCTGTCCCTGTGTAAATTCATTGGGACTTTTCTTAATCTTGAAGATTTTTCCTTCAGTCATCAGAATGTTCAGTTCTTAATTTTTTTTCTCCTAGTCATATGATTTTTTGCGATTATTGTGTTCGTTAAAAATCATTTTTTAAGCGTCAGGATTAGAATATTATTTTTCCTCAGCTCTCAAGATTCTATTTTTATTTTTTATTTTATTTCATTTTATTTATTATTATTATTATTTATTTATTTATTTGTCATTAGGGTTTACTATAAGAAATTGTACTTACTTTCACAATTTTGCCAAGTTAATTTTTTTTTTACTTTTTAGAGTTGTCCCACGGATTGCGTAGTCACGAGCAGCTCATTTAAAATGAAACGTCTTACAGAAGAAAAAAATTCTGTATTTTTCTACTAAAATAATACTTCTATGCATATAATCATATGAATTATCAAAAAAAGAAAAAAAAACAGACCAATCGTAATAGAAGCATAGTGCATGTCGATTAAACCTAAAACAGTAAGAATGATTTTTTTAGCACAAAAACACTGCAGATCGTTTTCGGTAAAAACCTTTGAAAACTTAGGTGATATTGTTATGCAAATCTATTCCGTATTTGTTCCAAATGGGAATCTTGCAAAATGGCGTCCGTTTGTTCTTTACCTCGCACGATTTCAATCCATTTCATGCACCGCGAAAAAGTCATATTTTTTTCCTCCTTTCTCTTTTGAAGATGTGATTTTCGCTATTCCATCGGAGTCTAAACATCAGTTTTTCTATTTTTCTTATATCCTTATGCACTTGTACAAAGTTTCTTAAACTGTTTTGTCGCTTGGTGATGTGTGTCATTCTGATAGACAGAAAAGTTATACGTTATACCCTTAACTTACTTTCTTATTATACTTACTATACTTACGTTACTTTCTGTTTACACTTTTTGCTCACCAAAAGAATTAGAACGATTTTAACCATGTGGGATATAAAACTATTTCGGAGAGTAAAAACAGAACTTTAGAACACCAAGTTTTCATCATGGAGATTACGGGCAGTATACAGATATTACAGTACTGTAAAGGTAGAAGTTGTCCTAATTTTCCAAATTTTTTAAAAACTGTACGAAAATTCCTAATGTTTTGAACTTTGTCCTAATTGTGTCTAAAATTTTCATTTATTTACATTGCAATTTTCCAGAAAAAGAGAAAATTCCTCTAAAATCGATTAACATTTCTGCTACGTTTTGTTCAATAATTGTGTACATTGGCCCCACTGGCGAAAAAGAAAAGAAAAGAAAAAAAAAACGCCGTTTTGACGTTTTGATCACATATTTTCTTCAGCAAAGTTTTGACAAAAAATCCCATGAAATTATAATCCTAACTCATTGCTTGATTTTGAACCACGGTTGTTTTGTTGCACTATAATTAGAAAAGAAAACGATTGTTATAGATTGGTAAATCGCAGTATCATAAAACATATTTCTCAAGGTTTTCTCACTTTTATTTATGTGTATTTATTTACGTTAATACTTCACAAAACTACAAAAGTCTGCAATCATTTTCTTATCTTTTTTTCGTCACACCGACAAAAAACAAACAACTCACATTTTGGCTGATGTTTTTCGAAAGTAATCCTTTAAAAATTTGATTTTTGAACCACAGCTGTCGAGCACGGATATTTAACGCGGGTCAGCTAGTAGAAGATATTCGGCAGGTGCTTTTTTTTTTTTTGAAATTATATTTTAAATTTTTTTTTCAAATTTGAAATAGATTGTTACATGATGTTTGTATTATTATTGCGCACCAGGACGACCTTAAACCATATTTTAACTGCTAATGAAAGGAAGATGGGACACCTAATATTCTCCTTCGCGTTCCATCCAAAACACAAAATACTCTTTTTAAATCCTCCATAAATTACTTCTGACCACTTGATTATGCAATATAGAGAATCAATAAAAAATATGATTAATTGGAGATAGTAATTGATCGTTTTTTTAATCAAAACAGTCGGATATAATTTGACCTATTTTCGTGAGAATGATCCCTATATGTTTGGTGAGACTAGAGGATAAATACCCGGAAGCATCCTTTTATCCCAGAAGAAAAACCACCAAACTTCCTCCTATTGCATCAATTCTAGCTTCAAGAGCGTGTAGATTTTACCCACACCACATTAAAAAATTTACGCCCATTAAAAACCATTAATTATTTACGCCCACTAAAAAAAGCCTACCCAATCAAAGGAGATAAGTGTACGTTTTACCGGAAATGTCGGAAGAAATTTAACTGAAAAATGCTATGGTTTGAAACATTGTTTCAAACAACAAATCCACAAATTTGCAGCCGCTAAATTTAAATATATAATTATGCTTCGGCAAAAATGAAAGGACATTTTCGCCGAAAACCGACCTTAATGCTACACAATTGCCGTTCTCCTAACCATCGATTCAAATCATTCGTTACGAAAAAGGAGCGAAGGGGAGGATGCGGAAAAAGTTCCACCCCCAGAGTTCGGAGAAACGAATATCTTTTGATGTTAGCCGCGATTATTTTCTTTTTCTCCTTTTCCAAAAATAAAAAAATTCATCGTCTTTAGTGGAATCAGCAGACCGTGCAATAAAAATTGTTCCACACGGCAGTTACGCAACAGCTATTTGCTAAGACAATTACATAAAAAATATAGAAAAAAATTACATATCTTGAAAATAAAGCGTGAATAAAAAAAGCGCTATTATCTATTTATAAAAGGGGGTTCTATTTTCTTGACTATTTCCACATTTATGAAAATTGACGGTCAATACAAGAATTATTTTTTTCATCTTAAAATGCATATAATGCAATGTTTTTTTTCTTTTTTTTTCTTTGTTAGTTTAATGGAAGAAGCAATTTCCCTCCTAGAAGAATGAGTTTTCTATTTTTCATTCTGTAACATAAAAATATTTACTTTCAAAACGCTGAACACTTAATTTATTCATAGAATGTCTTGAAAATTGTTAAATATTTACCTTACTGGAATTATTTTTTAAAAATAATTTGTTCCTGTTTTTTCCGCTATTATTATTTTATTTCTTCAGTTGTGTTTTACTTTTTGTATCGTAGTCTTTAATTTTTCTATGTGGAGGTGTGATGTCGGCTCGGTTTTTAAAACGACGATGCTTCTAATTTTACACATCGATGTTTTGACCGTCGTGACATTTTGTGCTCAACACCAGCGCAGCCAGAATTTCCTTCTGGAGGGGGTTTTCCGATCAAAAAGGGCTTTACATGCGTATAAACTACTGTATTAGAACTGGCAATGTTGTTAAAACCGAAGGCTCTGAGGGGTGTTTTTACCCATAAAGTACCCCCTTCGCTGCGCCACTGGTGCTCGGTGATTTTACATATTTTGATAAAAATTTCGTTACAAAAGCTCCTGACAGTTATACCTTGAGAATCCACGTATTGATGAAAGCTGTACTGAAATCTTAATCAGTGACTACTTTTCAAAACTGAAGGTATAAACCCTGAAAAAATTAGTTCTCTCCAATAAGTAAAATAATAGTAAAAATTATGAATGAAATGGTTTTCCGAATATAACGTAAATCGTGCGCAAGATTTCTAAGTTAAATGAATACTTCTTCGGGTTACTAAATTTTTTGCACTTTGAATTAACTTACTTAATCTGAAAATCATATAATTTAAATTATTCTTAGTGCTTTCAAAATGTTTTCAAAATACTTCAATTAATAAACAATGTGAAATAAGCGCATGAACTGAAAAGAAGTAATAACTATTATTTTCGTTTGACTACAATGAGGTGGTGGTGGTTATCAACTCATACCGTATGTTGTTTGAAAAAACGTGTGACATCATTTACGGACAGCACCTTCGCTGAAGCAAACATGAAATTCATTCACTATTATTGTTCTAGTGGTAGGTATATATATATATATAGATAAATTTTCCTTTCTTTTTTTGGTTCAAATATAAAACTTCGACATCGGAAAAACATCTATGTCAGAAAAACATCGACTCTAATACATGAATGGTAGATACTTCGACTTTTTAGCAAATCAAACGATGTTTCGAAAATATCGATTCAAATTGCATAATTGAAAAAAGAAAAAGAAATAAAATAATAGTTTAAAAAACTAAAAAAACACGCTTTCGTAGCAAAATGAACTAAAAAGTGAAAAATAATCTTTGGATGATAGTAGTTGACCAATGACTTAATTTTAATGTAATACAAAAAACCGTAGGGTGCAGTCTATTTACATTTTTGCTTGAACAACAAATGGAAGAAATTCAAGACAACTGATAAGAAGCCCCCCACGCTTTTTTGTATTACATTAAAATTAAGTGATTGGTCAACTACTATCATCCAAAGATTACTTTTCACTTTTTAGTTCATTTTGCTACGAAAACTATTTTTTTTTTCTGTTTTTCAGTCTTATGTTGGAGAATTATCAGGCAAAATTGCAATTACTTCTTTTCGTAGAAGTCTTAGTTGGGACTTAATTGACGAAATTATTTATAAAATGAATGCGAGGTAATATCTTAAAGTTAAGACAAGGGCACCCCCGATGGGAAGCTACTGTGAGTCATCGATGTATGTTTGCGGAAATCATATTTATATTACTTTGAAAATTTGAGATGCATTTGAATAAAAGCTTTGTTCAACAATGGACTAATCAGCAATGAATTTCCAATTGAAGGCTCACCTAAATTTTGGCATGAAATTAGCTAAAAACAATTATATTTCATGTTCTAATTACCTTGGAACATTGGAACAAATTTTGTCTGATGCAGAAAAATTAAAGGTTTTTGTAGATAATTTTAAATATTTTTTGCGAGCATTTTTTAACGTATTTTTTAAATTTTTCCTTTTTTATATTGTTGGATTTATGCCAATATATTGATTAAAATTGGAGGAAACTAACAATTAAACGAGTTAATTAATTAATTTGATCATAGGAATATTGCATTGTCATCGGGTCTGAAGTCGCGCGCCAAATTTCAAAAGAATCCGTTCGCAGGAAGTGGGCGAAATTTGAGCTGCAAGATTCCGTTACAAGATACATACATTCATACAGGTGAAGCTAATAAAAGCGTGTTAAATAAAAGCATGCTCAAAAACTTTTGAGTCAAATTTTACAGTTCAATGTGGAATCCAATTCATGAATAGAATGTAATGATACCGACAAAAATAGATTAACAATTGTCAAACATATTTTCGCGCCGCCCGCCCTATCTAGCGCTCAGAGGAGTCTGACTGCGATGGGGAGATACCGGGTTCGAATCCCGGCTCGGGTATGGATGTACTTTCTCTCTCCTATCCTTGTCCTTCCTTTGTGTGAAAGTGTTGTTGTGCTGTGAATGTCTGCCTCCCCTATAACCGGGTCTTTATGGCATGCATGCACTGTGAAAGTCGGACTTCACACTAAATTACGGTACACCAGTTAGAAAAGTGAAGTGGCGCTCTCCAAATGGCCAGCCTATCTGGCACACGACAACAACAACAAGATTATATTTTGGCAGAGATATTTCAGTTTATAAACAGTCTATCTCTACAACGTTTTACATTCACGCAGTTTTAACTGTACATAATGTCTATAAGGAGAGATAGAGAGATGGGCTAGCCTTTGAATGAAACATAATTCGCAAAACATAGCAGCTTTATTCTTGTTTACATGTACCTATTCATACTCCCATTAGTATTTTAAGCGGCGTTTTCAAAAAAAAAAAAAAAGAAATCCTTTCAGCACACAAAGGTCTACCATCAATTTGTTTCGTTTTACATGGGTAAGAGATTTCACCCAAACAAAGGCGTTCTCATAACTCCTCGTATTGGCATGTCTCGCACGTACTTTTTGTTGCCTCTCTCTCCGCATCACGTACAGCCTATTCATTTGCCGTCTGCTTGACTTCGTATTTTTCTGCGCCTTTTTTTTTTTCTTTCCAGATATGCTCACGTGAATCGTTAACATTTCGATCAGAAAGCAGAGCGCTCATGCAAATGTAAATAATTGAGCTTTTATAAGCGATTAGGATTCCATGTATTCGGTTGGAAGTGGATTAATGAATCCGACGGAGCTAGAACAGAGTATGTATCTCTGCAGACGGTTCGGAGACACTGCAGAGGAGGCGAAATGGGGCTAAATTAAACTATTTTTCAAACTTGCGAGAGAACCCAATTAAAAGTGCCAATAAAAGTGATGGAAAAACAAAAAATTAAATATCTGAAAAAAATTTAATTTTTGACATATTGAATTCAAACTATGCTTTTCGAAATTACGAATATGTATGTATATATGCTTGTGTGTAGGATATGAACGCAACCGCCCAGGAGGAGCGGATTCCGGCGGACACTGCTGCTGATGGAGGTTCAGGAGCAGAGGAGAAGCACCTGAAGACTGCTGCTCGCAGAGGACCAGGGGGGCAAAATTCAAAGGACGAGGATGTCATTCAACGGTCAAGTAAAAGCAATAAGCAATTCGTGTGTGATTGCTCAAAAAAAAAAAAAAACTTCCGAGGATTGACCTTGAAAAAGATGATTTTTGCATAATATAAATGGCATATAAAATTTAAATAATTTTTTTACAAACTTCTAGATAACATGGGAAAACACGGAAAAGGAAGTTAATCACAACAACTAAGTTTTGCTAGTCGCTGAAGTAGAATCGAGAGGGAACATTAAAAATCATTTAAAAAGCCTTGTTTTGTAAAATCTGTTACAAGTATTTTATTTGTTAACAAATAAGAAATGGCATCAGATAAAAGTTTTAAAACAGAGAGCTTTTCTCATAGAGTAAAGAAATTACATAGAGAGGCCCTGTTATAATAAAAAATTGAAGCCAGAAGTTTCACCACTGTATCCCAAGATCCTTAGCTTCTTGCTAAGTATTTTGAGATACATCTTGATTCAAAACATTCCATCACTGAATCTCAATTGGGTGTTAATTTAAACTCAAATATTGTTGCAAGTTTATAAAGCACGTTTTTGAAATTGCATTAAAACATGAATTGAAATGCAAACCAATCCGCCAGCTACTTTATTTGGTCCCTTCGCAAGATTGGTGAAAACTATTCTCGCGATTTGGTGGTCTAAGAGATTGCTTCTCACACTTGAGGCGGTGGGTTCAACCATTTTCGCTCCAGATGTAGGTTCCCCTCTTTGTGGTGTAAATTCTTTCATGTGTTGTTTATATGTATTCCGGACTGCAATAAAAATTTATCATGCATAAGGGAGGCCAGACACTCAGATAGTAGTCCTCATCGAAATAAATCCGTGCAATAAGCACCAAAGAAAGAAAGTCTACTAATTCGATTTTCATCTCTAAGATGTGCATTTGTTTTTGTCGTGCTTCAGGGGACTGAGTTTCGCGACATGTACTTTCTTGATAGGCTTTTTTAGTTTTGCGAGAAAGATTTGACTGACGACGTTTCCTAGTTCACGGGGTTAAAAACGAGAGTAAAAACTCATAAAACAGTCATTTTGAATTTCACTGAACAACTAGCATTCATTTTTTGCTGTGGTAAGGATTAAAAAGCTTGCTATCTCAAAAGCCCACTACCAACAATTGTATGCTTGCTTACTCAGCCTTGAAATCAATTTGACAAATTTTTTAACAACTAGAAAAAATACCCGGCGTTGCCTGGGTCAATAATAATTATGAGAAAAAATCGTTACTTGCTTTTGTTTTCTGGTTTAAGTGAAAGAATTTAAAACACATCTTTTTGACGTGATTAAAAATCGAGTTTCTTCCTTACCCATAAAAGTAAAATAGGAATAAGTATAAAAAACAAAATAGTATTGATTTAGAAACGAAAGCACTATATTTAAGCATATACAAATTTCCAAAACATGAAATTATTCTTCTCATGTTTAAAAAGATTAATCTGTTGATACTTTTTTTTTTAACATGGAGTCTAAAACCTTCTCTGTATTGCTATTGAAGTTGCTCGTAATCGACTTATACTTGCTTTAGTTATTTTGGGAAATTTCAATCATTGTGGGCTCTCGGTGCGATTTTACCGAATTTGCGGGAATCGTTTTGGGATACCTTCGATGATGCTCCCTCCTTCTTTCCTTACTTTGTAAAACGATATGATATTAATTTTCGTTACAAAGATATTATCGCCAGGTGCTGAGATACTTTTGCAGGGTGGCGACAGGAACTGCGAAAAAAAGTTCCCTGACTTTTCCCTGATTTAGTTCACCGAATTTCCCTGATTTACTTTTCCATTGATAATAGTTTCCTACCTTTACCCTATCTGAAAATCATTGCATATTAAATAAAATGCAGTGTTTAAAGCATTTTAAGCTGTTAATTAAAAGTATATTTTTGAAAAGAAGCTCCTTTATTTAATAAAAATAGTATATTAAATTATGTACAAAGAAATGTTATAGGAAATCTAAAACAAATACTTTACTTCCAGTAACCAGTTAGCATAAGAATTCTAAGAAATTATTAAAACCACTCTTAAATACATATCTAATCATGATAAAACTAAAAAGTTTATTTGGAAATAATTTTGAACTGAATTTTCAAGCAGCATAATTGTTGCTGTGAGAGTAACAAGAAATAGTGAAAGAACAGAAGTAATGCTGTTTTACTTACGTAAATAACAGACATATTTATGTAAAACAAATTGAAACTTTTTAGCAACCAATCATACTGAGCTATTCTCTAATAAAGAACTTGGGTTTTAATGAAGGAATACAGCATTTTAACTATATTAAAAAATAGTAAAAATATATTTACTTATGTACACAACTCTCAATTTTAAATTACTTCATTGTTAGTCGAAAAAAAATCGTTTGTAACAAACAACATTGAAATGCAAATAACAATTATTAATTTCAAAATAGATAGTATATAACTTGGTTTTAAAATAAAAGAATTTTAAAGTCTGAAAAAAAAAACCTTCGTATAATCTGCGGCGACAGCGAATAATACGATGGCAAAAAACAAAGTTGATTTTCATTTAACTTTCAATTTTAGCAATAAAATTGAACACACTAAGTAATAGCTTTTAAGCTTTTAGCAATATCAATTTTAAAAAACAAAGATTTTTTCTTCAAATTGTGATTTCAGTATCAGTATGCTAATTACTTCAAGACAATGAGTAAAGACAAAGGGGCCAAGTCCTTAATGACCGCTTCCTTTTTGCCTGTAGGTTGATTATTTTATGTAGCATAGAATGCGTGGCAGAAAAATTTAAGCTATATAAAATAATCAACTTTACAGACACAGAAGCTTAGTAAGTTCATCCTGTGGTTAATAACTTAAGATTCTCAATATTTTGACCTTGAGGAGAAAAGATGGACAAATATGCATCAGTGTATAATCACACCTCAATAATTTTACTTTTTTAAAACAAATAATTGGCGGAAAATGCATAGGAAAAAAGGATATTTAATTTTGCTAAGCAAAAAAAATTTTTTTTCCCTTCATTTGATCAATTTTCCCTGAATTTTTATTAGTTTTTCGAAATTCCCTGATATTTCCCTGATTTTTCCCTGATCAATAAAGTTCCCTGACTTTTCCCTGATCTCCCTGATTTCCCTGATCTGTCGCCACCCTGTTTTGGTCACCATAAAATGGCGCTAAAGAGTTTCATCCGAAATGTTTCCAAAATAAGTAGTAAAATTTGGCGATTGTTTGAAATTGTGCAAAAAGGAAAACTAATGGAAGTTTTTGTGCTGTTTATGGATTTGCCTAATTAAGTTGCTGGATTACTTAACACAGTAAAAAAAGTTTTTTAAAGATTCTTTGATTGGCGATATTTTGTTTACATGGTGAAAGCTGAGAAACATTATGACGTAGTCTTCGGCTTCAAAAACAGCGATGTTGAAAAAAACTGCCAAATGCATCAGCTACGGAAATCTTTCTGCAAAAATTTTGGCGATCTGCTGGTTGATTGGATAATGAGTAAGTGTTCAATCAGCATAAATGATAATAAAAACCATTAATTACATTAAAGTTCCGTTTAAATGGAAAATGATCAGCCAAATCATATATTATTTGTCAATCTTGTGCAAAAATCTTCTTCAAGATTTGACTTGAGAAAAGCCTTGAACAGTCACGAAAAGCAAAGATAGTCAACAGTACAACAATTGTCGCTATCGACAGGGAGTTGAGATGATACACTAAATACTGTACTGAGTTTAGGAAAGCCTTCGAACATGGAACTGAAAAGCTCATAACTCGTCTTTTATTCTACTTAGAAATTTCGAAAAGGTGCCATCTTCAGCAGAAAAATCAGAGCTTTCGATGGACATATAATGTAAATATGTTCAAGTATTTTTTCATCCCCTATTAGAGAATTTATACGAAAATTGTGTTTTATTGCCCCCCTAAAGGGGTTTTGCCCCCCATAACGGGACGAAAACTACCCTATATATTATTCTGATGCATAAGCTATATTATTGTAAAGTTTCATCAAAATCCATTCAGTAGTTTTTGCGTGAAAGAGTAACAAACATCCATACATCCATACAGACAAACTTTCGCATATATAATAGTAGTAAGATTAACTAAAAATTATTATTATTCATTTTTGTTTTTGGCAACCGAACATTAACAGGTCGGTGATGCGAAACCAAAAACTTTTCCTTTAACCAAAAATCTCTCAATGAGCCTGAAAAAAAAAAAAAAAAAAATCACACCAAAAACTTTTCTTTGCGATATTAATCAATACTATTATTATCTAGCCGTCGCAGGACATTTATTAATTCTCTCTTCATTTAGATTCACTTCTAAAATTTTACCTAGCAGATCTTCGAATTTTGTAAATAAAGCTTCTTTTAAGACATTTTCTTTTTTCTTTCTTTTCTTTTTTACTTTTTTCTTCTTTCTCAATTTTACATTGATGCTCTATTCCCAGGAAATTGTCATAGGATTGTTCTTTGGAATGTAAATCCAACAACGCTTAAACATTTACTGAATCAACATCAGAGCCAGATTTTTCATTTATAAATGTTTTTCAAGGTCCATATCTTACAGCAGTAATGTTGACGAAGCGATTTCAATTTCTTTTCTGTTGAATTCGGTCTGAGATTCCCCCCCCCCTTACCTTAACCATAGCAAAATTTTCTTCAAGCTTAAATATTTCAAATCACTGTCTATGTCGCATAAAACTAATCTAGTCTGAAGAAGTCGTTCATCCATTTTGACGATTCGAAAACAGGTGACAACAGAAAAATTTTCCACTCGTCAAGCCGAAAATGATGGTTGTCGGTCCTGCCAAGCGTTGCGACCTACATCGATTTAATAACACAGAAGAGAGAACCACTCTTTGAAGACATGGGGGGGGGGGAGTTGTGTTAAAATTCAGCTGTTCCAATTACTTTAACGATGAATAAGTTTTCGAGTTCGTTATTATATGTAATGAAGTAAATTGTTATTTACTCTGTAAGATAAGTACAGTAAACATCTTAAATTATACATTTTTTGCTCATCTAAATTTCTAAAAAAAAAGTTTACGTTGTGGCAATTAAGTACTGAGATTAATATACGTTTAAAATCAGAAAAGGAATAGATTGCTACTCAAAATGTGATATTGTCCGCGGTTCATATGGAAAAACGGAAGAAAATGAGGATGGAAATTATGCAGTAAGACATTAAGTTACATACAATAAAATATTTAATCCAGAAGAAATTGCTATGCACCATGTCAGTGTACTATATTGCACTAACTACAAACTAACATTACAGTTTTTCCTATTTAATTATTATTATGGAGTAAACAGAATCGTCTGTTTCGTCGAAGCAATTAAGTAATTCAGTGGTCTATACAAACAAAAAAAAAAAAAAGAAAAGAAAGGAAGAAGGAAAGAAATGAATAACGGGAGAGAAAACTATTCATTCATAATATTTTTAAACGAAAAAAAAAAAACCCTTTAGCAATAAATGGGCTGAAACCCCCATTTTATTATTACAATGAAAAGAAATATTGGGAAAAGAATATGCTTTAAAACAAAATAAAATCTCATTCACGGTTCGTATAGAAACGTAAAAAAATAATAATGATGACAATAATTTATACATATAATAATAATAAATATAAAAATACCAAAGAAATTAATAATTATGCTTGTAATAACCGTGATTTCGTTCATAATTAAAAACTAACCTTATAAAAAAAAATTATTCGTTGAAACAGCCGTCATACTTAAGTGACAGGTTCAACTTTTTTTTTCCTTTTTTTTTCATTTTTACATGAAAGTGTTACCTACTAGAAGTAACCATAAACAATAGTCCAGATTAATTCCCATTATTTTACTCATAAATAAATAAAATAAAACAATACCTTATTCACGGGTGAAAATAAAAAACTTTTAGTGTTTGAAAATAGAGGCCAATTTAATATCAAAGTAGTAGTTTCGTTAATTGGGGTGCAAACAATGATCTATTTTAATGATTAGTGTGAATCTAATAGTAAGCTCTCTAAATTAAAGTACGACTTAAATTTTAGTTATCCTTTTAGTTCAAATTTGTGCTAAAAAATCGTATGGTATTAAATATATTTCCAAATTATTAAATTTGAGAACTCACTGGCAATTTATAATTTTTGTAGACTGTCTAAACTAGATGTATTTCTTCTCCATCATTTATTCTCGCCTCAGAAATAATGACATTGATAAAGTCTGTCATGAAGGTGAGGAATTTTCCATTAATATAAGCCTAATGGGTACATTTTTCAAGGATTTTCTTTTTTTTTTTCGTTGCTACTATCTGCACGAGCATATGAAAACATGTGCACCTCTTTTTTTACATGAATTTACATCCCTGAAATTCAAGTTCACAGAGATGAGAATTCTTAATAACCCACACTTGATTTTTAAAACAAAATCTATATATCTTCTTGTTTTTCAACAAAAATCTCACAAATTCTTTATGGATGAAAATAAAACAAGGTGGCTTCCTTGTATCATGGGAAATAAAATGTGATGTCATTACTGCCATCTGTTAATGAGAAATGGTATTTTGTGATTGGGTAACGGAGGTGAGAATTTGCGTGACACAATTCTTTTTCCTACTAAAACGAACTAAAAAACAATATTAAAAAATTAAATATAGTTAAACAATTAGCATTTGAGACACTTGCTAATGAAGCAATAAATAAATAAATATATACTTTTAATTAAACAAGTTTTTTTTTTTTTTGTCAATCTAAACAGTTGCACCAGGTGTTTAACATGCCACGGAGGTAGAAATTCACCTGTTGTGAACCAAAAATACATTAAAATAAAAATTACTTTTTAAAAATTGTTGAAACGCTTAAATAGATATATTATTGATGAAATTAAAAATCCTTGTAAAATGAATTGTTCCTTAAAGTTTTTACTGTAAAAGGCATGTGACAGAAAATTTACTTTTTGAAGGACGACCCATAAACAGTAGAACGGTAGGAATGAGTTACAACAGCAGACCAGTTTTAAATTTGACTTTCAATCAAAGAAATATTATTCAAGGAACATTTTCAGTAACATTTTAAATGGATTTACATTATACCTAGGCTTGCCAGACGTCCCGGTTTCCAGACAAAAGCCTATGTCCCGGCCGCATCCCGGAAAAAGATAAATCGGCGAAAAGATGACTAAAAAAAATTTAAATTATTAAAAGTGAAGGATTATTTAGGGTAATTTCTTAATCCTTTGTCTCTTTAACATGTAAAACTAGCACTGGATTAGCTTTTGTAGAGATTTTTACAAGATCAAAACCGAAAAAGTTCTAGCCAATGTAAAAATTATTCAAATTTTTACTCCTCATTTAAAGTTTTTTTTCTAACTACTTATAGGAGAAGCTGCTCTACCCACGGACGGTTGTACCTACGAACGTTGGTCGGGAAATTCCGGGTATCGTCGAGAGAGATCCTAATTGGGGTTCAACGTGTGTGTCACAGCCCTCTTCAGTACCCCAGGAAGTTTCAACGCCATCAAACGAACATTTAAGATTCTGTCACAATTTTTCGGTTTTAGTAGGATCTAAGTAAAAAAAAAAATGAGCAATCTCTTTTTTTTCGTCCGTCGTGGGTAGTATTATTCATTTTTGTTGTAGGTATCATGATTCCCTATATTTTGAAGGTTTTGTTCCTGATTTTTAATGTTGTAAAAATGTGGTCCTGTCGATGTGACCGCCTTGCAAAACCAAAATGGCATACCTTTGTACCCAAGGACACACAACCATGCGTACCCATAAGGACAGCAATTTACAGTCTCCTTGGGTCCCACTTGAGTCTTCTTACGATGTGAAATACCTCAAAATGGTGCCTTGTCATCAACGTCCGAAATTTGCTTTCAACAATGATGAATTTGAAGTAGGACTCGAAGATATAGTGTTGAGGTAGTACCTGTTGTAGGATCTACAGACCGTCAATCCTACCTGTTTTCATTTGACGTCGACTTTTATAGATTTTTGTTGGTTTAATCTAAACTGAGTTTTTTTTTTTTTTTTTGTAATGGGTTAATTTTGGTTAAAGGTTTCAATTTGCATATAAATTGAGGTCATTATGTAGGTACATAGAGAGCCATAATATTATGAATCTAGTTTTTTTTTTTTTGTTCAAAAACACATTAATTATTCATAACATGATTAACTCTCTTAAGAGTAATAAATTTTTTAAAGAGTTCACTGATGTTAAAAATCAAGGAAAATTTAAAAAAAGGGAAAAAACCTTCGATTAATTTTTAAAGTATAATTTCTGTTGAATATTTTATTTAATGTTATTTTTAATGGATGTTTAAAGTATTTAAGTATAAAATGGCTTATGAAAATGTATTGAGTATAATTGAGTTCCTTATATCTATTTATGTATTATTTTTTTGTATGTCCATGGGTACAAAGGCACCTGTCCGCGGGGTGAACGGGGTGTTGTACCCACGGACAAAAAAGATAGTTTTTAAGAATTTTTTTTGAAGTTGAAAGTTTTGAGATTTTCACCTGACAAAAATTGCCAAATTAGATGATAAGTTGTAGATTCTGCCAGAAAAATTTTCCAATCGATTATCCATTCCCAGAGACCAGCAAAAAGTGAAAAGTAAATTTTGTCCGTGGGTACAGCAGCTTCCCCTAAGTCTTAAAGTGTAAGAAATAAAATGTTGGAATTTATCTGTCTGGTTTTGGTTCATAAGTAGCTTTTTATTCATAATATCATTAAGAATGAACAACCCTCTAAAAAACTCTAAAAAGTAGGCAAGGGTGTGTACCGTTTTGAATACCAGCGACACTGGGGGTGGGGGAGGGGGGGCATTCTGGTGTCCCGGTTGAACATTTCAGAAATCAGGCAAGCCTTGCCTTCAGTGACCTCGCATGACTTCCCATCGGGGCACCTCCGGTGGCACAATGAATTACACCTGCAAGTATTATTTTTTTATTTGTAACTAGTGATACCCGCACGGCTTTGCCCGTAATAGAAAAATTAAGAGGTCTTTTGGTTCGCCTGTATATTTACAAATAATGTATGGTGAATTTTCTCGTCAATTGGCTTGTTCCCATGTTACGGTTCCACGATATGATAATTTCGTATCTCGCCAATTGGCTTTTGCCCATGTTACGGTTCCACGTTATGATAATTTCGTAATTTACTCGTCCATCTTATGATAGTTTTGTTCTTAAAATTGGAATAGAAAAAGAACCACATCGAATTTTCAAAAAATCGCTTCGAGGTGCACACCCCCATGCTACAAACTAACTTCGTGCTAAATTTCATAAAAATCGGCCGAACGGTCTAAGCGCTATGCGCGTCACAGAGATTCAGACATCCTACAGACATCCTTCGGACATCCAGACAGAGAGACTTTCAGCTTTATGATTAGTAAAGATAAAGATTACCGATTCGTCTTACCTTATCAATATTTTACTACACCACGAGTACACGAAGCTCTAAATATGAAGAGTTTTAAAGATTATATTTGTTTATACTGAACTTTTCATAATTTCTATACGAACATCACGGGAAAGTGAGACATCTAAAGGATGTACTGTGCGGTCATTACCTTTCGCTACTCTGCACATTAGTACATTATATTTTTTTTAGCCAGCATGAAATGAAGATCAAGCGTCGATTGACCACACCAGGGGTGTATATCCCCCTAAAAGCAAGGGCTCCCCCCCCCAAGATCAAGAGCCCCACAAAAATGAGAAAAATACCCCTAAAAACATCCACCTAAAAATTTCAATGGCGCTGTCTGCGCTATGACCCCTTCCCCCCTAGGTGGGCACCCTAAGATTAAAAAGTGTAAAAGTATCATTTTTCAAAAATCACATAAAATAATTTTTCAAAATTAACTATTCAAAAATCTTACAACTTAGTCAAAAATCGTCCCAGGATATTAATTTCATCTTTTTAATTTCTTATAATTTTCTCGCGAAGCACGAAGCACGCCACAGATACACATACACTCAAACAAACTCAAACATCTCATTCTATTATACCTGTATGTGTAGAACACTGCCTGTTTTGCTTGCTGATATTTTCATTTCACGTGCAATAAATTGATTTCGTACTGACATCAGATATATTTTCCCCCAACCTTCGGCTAACAATTTATCACTCATTTTAAAAAAGTGAAAATAATTCGCCTTTTTCAAACGTCTATTTCATGCTGTAAATTTTACAACCTGCGTTTCTGTCTGTGCGTCGGTTTTTCCAGTTGTCCTTTGTCACAACTGTATTTTATAACCTTCCTGCAATTTGAGCGCATATACTTCCTTGCCTCTCTCCAGAACGTTGAGTCATACAAGCCTCCTCTCTCTCCTTCTCTTTTTTTCTCTTTGATTGCGCGGAAGCAGACTTCGTTTTGAAGTGAGAAACCACCGTCTCCTCGCTAGGGAATTTTGGAATGTTTTTTAACCCAAGCCTGAACGTCAAGTGTGGGGAATTTCTTCTCCCTCGTGTACATCAAGATAAGAAAGTTTGTTTCTACTAGAGATTGCAAAAGGGAAAAAAAATGCTTATAAGAGCACTGAAGAGAGAGAAAGAAAAAGGAACATGTTAAAAAAAAAACTCTATGGGAAATGCGGGATTTTTTTTTTTTAAAGAAGATAAACACGTGCAAGAAAGTAAACACGAAAATTGGAACTGTGTGCAATGTGAGTAAGATGTTATAAAGAGAAGAGAGGGTAAAAATGATATGCACTACTTTTTTCCTGTACGCCGCGCCGCAGATCAAGGAAGGAAATAAATCTTAAAATGCAGTTGAGAAACGTGTCATCTATGCAGGACTTTTTGGTAAAAGTTAGTATGTGAACCATTAGCAAAACACAAAATCTTCTACTTTTCTGGCTTCATTTTAATTTGCAAGGAAATGTATATTCATTCAAACGGTTTCGGCTGTCATCATAAAAAAAAGAAAATATACTATGTTATTTTAATTTGAAATCAGTGGAATATTATGACACGAGAACAAACATTATTCCGTTTGGAATCGGAAAAATGGGAATACGACTTGAAAATTTGAACTAAAATGTTAAAATGGCTCATAAAAAGAGAGATAAATTAATACATACCCTTAATTTAGTTTCAACATAAATAGCATGATTAAAAAAAAAAAAAATCTATTGTATCAAAAAGAGAGAGAAAGGTCAATTGAGAACAATCTAGTGTCTAGCTTTGCTTATGAAAATAGAATTTATTCTTTCAAAAAATTAAATTTTGTATCTAAACTTTTTAAACAAAGTACGGGCATAAAAAAAAGGGAAGAAGAGGAAGTGAATACATCTTCAAAATTTTTATTTGTTGAACATCCCTACCCTTTAAAATGTAAATGGTGTAGTCAACCACTGATATGTATCTCATTTGTTTGAAAATGATTCACAAGTAACATTGGGCAGGGAAGAAAATAACCTAAAATTTGTAAAGAAACATAATCCGAAACTTCAGCTTATGAAGGTGTGTATTATGAAGTATGTGTTACTATTAATCTAATGTAGGATTGCCAGATTTCTGAAATGTTCAACCGGGACACTGGAATGCCGCCCCACCCCCTTCGTCATGAGTATTCAAAAGGGTACACACATACACCCCTGGGTTGGCTTTCAGAGTACTTTACAGGGCAGTTCATTCTCAATGCTATGAGTAAATGGTTACTAATTATGAAACTAAAATGAGGGTAATAAAAAATGATACAAGCTGATAAATTTAAAATTTTTACTTCTTGCATGTTGATATTTGCAAGTCATTTTAGTAAAAAGAAACGCTTTGAATGAGGAATAAAAAATTGAACATTATTTACATTTACTTTTCATTGGCCAGGATTCTTTTTACGAAGTCTTTTTTCGTTTTAATCTTGTAAACATCCTCACCAAAATAATCCGATGTTGATTTTTCAAATCAATGTTACAAAAGACAAAGTTATTATCACAGATGATCCTTCCCAGTTAATTATTTTTCTACTTTTTTTGGTCATCTGTAATAAAATTTATCTTTTTTCGGGACATGAAATAAACCGACCGGGACACCGGGCTTTTGTCTAAAAACCGGGGCGTCTGGCAAGTCTAATTCTAATGCCGGTTTTGTATTACTACTTTTTGATTATTAATCAGTGTCGCCAGTTGATGGACGAAATTCTGCTGCAGGGCTAACGAACTCAGAATACAATAAATTTTTTTAAAAACGAGGAACTTTTTGAAATCCATTTAAAGGAGGCGCTTTCCTCCGTCATTTCAAAGTTTTCCAGGTGGATCGGAGGGTCAAATTGTATGAAATCTATGCATTATCGATTATACAAGGAAAATGCTTCAAAATACAAGTAGAAATGCATAAATACATTGTGTTTTAACAGGGTCAATTAAATCCCCCCCCCCCCACTGATTGTCGAAAACGACGCTCCTGCTCCGGCTCAGGCCCGTGCTGGGCCTCCAAAGAGGGCGGTGGAAAGACTAGTTAGGGGGCGCCAATATTTTCAGGTGCATGTTCACACATTTTTTTTTAGGGGGAGGGGAGTTTATTCAATTCCAAAAAGTATATTTTTGTTTCCTCTTCAAGTACATCTTGCTCCACTAGAGTTGCACTAGTATAAGTACAACTCTAGTGGAGTCTTATGCGGAAAAAATTACCTCTTTAGAATGTACTTTTCCTCTGAGTTGCTGCAAACTGCTTGGGCTGAGTAACTGAAAATAGGCATTTTTCCCCGAAAAAAAAAAAGAAATGAAAAGCTTCCGAAATCGACATTCACTTCCACCCACAGCGCTGCGTTATTTTTTTTTGTTTCTTTACCTCACCGTTTTGCAGATAAAATGCATGCATAGATAACTTTTATTGAGAACTTGAACAAAACGCAGTTACACTAAGCAATTACAAAATAAAGCTTTATTACTTTTAAAACAATTATCTGGAATCTGAATTTAGGCTATGCTTTAAAGAACACAGGTATACCATTAAGACTTACAAACTAAGGAGGAATGGCATTATGAGAGGGACAAAGGGCTCCCTTGTAAGTGGGGTATAGAATATCCTGAAATTTTGGGGGTCCGGAAGTGTCTCCCCCGCAGGAAATTTTGAAAAATAGAGATAAAATTCTGCACTTTGAAGCGTTATGAGGGGTAATTGGAATTACAAAAATATGGGATAGAAACCGGCAAACAAAACTTTTTTTAATGTTATGTACTCTTTTGCAAATCAAGATAAAGCTTGACCGCGAAGAGAAGACGACACATCATTTGAAGCAAACACATCATTTGTATCATTTGTAATAGGTTGATTGTTATAATTTTGTAATAGATAGGATCAGTGAGAACGACTCTCACTTTTAGGTGCTTTCTGGTTCATTTTTCCTATTACAAATTATACAAAATGAGGTTTCGCTACAAGGTCATCCGCCTTCTCTTCACGGTCAAGCTATAACACAAATTGAAAATTGTTTTGGTTCGACAAATCAATGTCAGCAGTCGAAAGAGAGAAAGAGCGAGCGAGGAGAAAAGATAATGCATTGTTACTTGCTTGCATCGGCTTTCGGTACAACTAGTTTTTGATTACCCCTTCAACCAACCGACAATTACAACAATGAATTTAATATAAAATGATCAATAGTAAAAAATGCTTTAAAGTCAATGGTGCACAGATTTATAAAATAAGTAACCATGTAGTAACATACTGCCCATTTGTACAATTAATGATTTAGCCACTCCATCTTTACTAAAAATAAAGCTGAAATTCTCTCTGTCTGCATGTCTGGAGGATGTCCGGATCTCTGTGACGCGCATAGCACCTAGACCGATTTTCGTGAAATTTTTCACAAAGTTAGTTTGTAGCATGGGGGTGTGCACCTTGAAACGATTTTTTGAAAATTCGATTTTGTTCTTTTTCTATTCCAATTTTAAGAACAAAATCCCGAGCAAAATGATCATAAGATGGACGAGTAAATTACTAAGTTATCAAAACGTGGAATCGAGCCAATTGGCAAGAAATTCATACATACAATACAATATGAACATGCAATCCGAAATCTGTGTGTACCAAAAGGACAGGAATTAAATCACACACTGCAATGTTTAAAAGCGCCATTATATTATAGCTAATCTCAAGGGCACACTTATAGGGGGAAGAGGGGGTTCCAGCCCCCCCCCCCTTTGAAAAAAAAACTTCCTTGCTTTTAATGCTTTTTTCTTTGCAAAAATGCAGAAAAATTTCTTTTCTAGCCATTAATGAAGAAGTTATTAAAAATGTAAAATTTTAATATGTCTAATCTGTACTGAAATCGGTTTCTACGGGGAAAATATTCTGCTAAACCTTGGGGAAAATTTTTGAATCCCCCCCCCCTTTAAAATTTTGCATATGGGCGCCCTTGGCTAATCCACCGCTACTTATTAAACGTTTTTATCTGAGTGACCATTGCTTTTTCCCCTCCTTGGTGCTTCATATAAACTCTTAAGAACATTTAAACAGAAACCATCTGAACCATCTGGTTACCACCTTGGTTACTCAAGGGGAAAATCTTACTTCAGTGTAAAGAAAGGAGAGAATTTCATCAGGCGTAAACAGAGATGAATGGCAGAGAGTACTTTACTGTCCAGAAGTCGCCGAACATCCCTCCCCCCTTTTTTTGCTTGAATTTACTTGAATGGTTTAATATTGTCGCTATGGCTGAGCTTTTGTCCAACAAACTTGTGCTTTTTTAGCCTACTTTCCCAGTAAAAGTCAGAGAAAGAAGAAAAAAAGCTTGAAAGAAGGCTTAATGCATCCTAAAAATATCCCGAAAAACAAAAAACAAAAAAAATTTCAATAATAAATTAAATATTTAAATAAATATTGAAAAATTAAAAATTGGAAAGTAGGGTATTGAGATGGGGAAAAATGTCTGTCGGTCTGTCTGTCCCCCCCCCTAATAACTTTTGAATGAATAGTCCGATTCGAACAATTTTTTTTTGTTAGAAAGATCTCGGCGAGGACATCTCATTCCCATAATTTATTTTTTTGATTTGAACAGTTTTTGTTCAATTTTAAACAGTTCAAAAAAACTTAACATTAGCGCCTACGGGGAAATTCATGGCAATTCCGAACTGTGAGGCGAATTTGCTTCATTGAAACTTTGTAGGAAAAAGCTTTTGGTGAAAAACTTGTATATAAAATATCTTTTTGATTTAAACAGTTTTCCGTTCAATTTTGAACAGTTCAAATCCCTTAACATTAGCGCCTATGGGGAAACTGAAAGTCAATGTAGATTCAGTACTTGAAGGCGAATTTACTTCAAACAAATGTTTTTGGAAGTATCTCTTGACGACAATTTCCAGACTCCGACTCCGAGAACTTAGGGGCACCTGACTCCGACTCTGACTCCCCGACTTCGACTCTGACTTCGTAGCTCTGGTAAAAATTTATACACGGAGGAAAAATGACCGACTCCGGTTCTTGAATATTTGACTCCGACTCCGACTCTTTTATCCCAAAATGAGATTAACTCTGACTCAGACTCCGTAGCCGTGGTTTTAACTGAAATAATTATTGTTAATATGACTTTTTTTATTTTCGGTGGGGAAACTTGAAGTCATTTATGTTTCTACATAAAGATATACGCAGAGGATTTTTTTTTTTTTTTTGACAATGAAAATTATTTCTTTAAGTTGACATTTTATTGTTTTTATTTATTTTGGCAAGTGCATTAATTCACTTAAAAAATTATTTTTGGCAACAGGGGAAAATACGATTTTTTTTTTTTTTTGAAATGATGTATTTATTTTATTGAGCTTAGTAATTTTAATTATTATTTTTTCGTTTTGAAAGCGGTTAAAGAATTTTTCTTTAATGTAAAAAAGTGCATTAGCTGCTTTGTTTAAAAGGTGCTGCTATTTTATTTGTTCGTTTATTTATTTTTTTATTTATTTTTTTGATAGAAATCAGCTTAAAATATTAAAAAATTACTATTTAAATAATTTGCGGTTTCAGCTATTTTTGAGAACATTGATCAGGTGCTAGAAAGTAGTATGGGTATACGGGAAAGTAGGCTCGTTTAGTTCTAGACGGAACTTCTTGTTTAAAAAACTATTTCCTTTCGTGCTAGTTTCGATAGAATTTTACATTCATTGGGGAAAGGGGCGGCGTAAAAAGGGGCGCACCGGGATTCGTCCCGGTGTCCCGGTGGGCCAGCACGGGCCTGCTCCGGCTATTAATTACCATAACGAGCGTATTTATTAATTTGATCTTCTTTTAGCCTTTTTTACTTCAAATCAATGACACGGGACTTGCCACCCCTTGCACAGTGCCGTCCTCCAACGCGCTCCGCCACTGACATCGTCCCGAGTCAGTGGCGTGTTTCGTAACCTCCCGGAAACTGTTGCGAATAATTCGGTATTATCTCCGCTCCCATTTGGCGCCGAATTGTCGCCAAGTTGCTTCTAAACGCCACTTTGAATAGGCGACGCGTTTGTGCAGACGGACCGAAACAGACGACAACTAGCAAGAAAGTGAGGAAAAATAAAAGAGGATAAAAGAAGAGAAAAATAGATGGGGGGGGGGGTGAGATCAACAGGAGAAGACACCCCCCCCCCCCCTTTTTTCCCCGATGTCTGAAACCCGTACATTGCCGTGTGTAGGAAGTGCTGTGATGGATATTTTTTCACACAAGTGGTAGAAATTTGTCATGCGTGTATTTTGAAAATTGGAAAAAAGCCTCGATTTTTTTTCCTCTATGCTATCTCCAATCTGGGTTACTAAGGCTTATATTCATAGAGCTTTTCGTAGTATGAAAACTTTTATTGAATTGAAAATTTCGAATTTAAAGTGGTTTTGGCTGCCGAAAATCAGTCTAAAATACAAGTTTTTTTCAAATGACTGGCACTGTCTGTGAAGAACATAGTGTTGCACACAAATATGTATTTCTTCCCAATAAAAACGGGAAAGGAAGAGCACTCCATTCATTTGTAGAGTTCAGGTGACACAAACCTATGGCCCACGGGCCCTTGACGGATTTTCCAAGTCCAGGGCTAGATTAAGACATGGGCACATGGGGCACGGGCAGGCCTGGATTTACGTACAAGCTAAACAAGCTATAGCTTAGGGCTTCCGCTTCATTAGACGCCCCAACTGCTGGAAATTAGCGTGATTCGTTCCAAAAAAGAGTGAGAGAGAAAAAAAAGTAGCTACTTGTAAAAAAAATTAATTTTCTAATGCTTGAAAAACTTGAAAATTTGGAAAAATGTGTCTTCAAACGACGAATGGGGGGGGGGGGGGAGCGAGAAGGAGTGCCAATATATGTCAAATTCAGCTCCTTGTTCCATCCTGCACCAAAAATGCAAAAACCTTGGTTCTCACTTTTCTGAAACATATATTACTAAGTTTTGCGACCCACATGTTTCATATCTTGCTATTTATATAATTCCGATTGCAGTATTTTGGAAATTCTTTTGTTATCGCTTCCTTTTCTCTTACTTCTTTTGCATGTTGTCAATCTATTAAGTACGGGAAAAAATACTCTACCTCTATTTCTCTTCGTTTTCTGCCCCACTTGCAACTGAAGAAAAGTTCTTGTCATGAGAATTCACTAGTTCCTTTTTCCTTTTAAATTTAAAATAGCTGATTCTTACAAAGTTAGAACAGGACTGTAAAAATTTATTCAATTACTCAAATATCAGAGACTGAAAAGTACAAATGAAGTGCGTTAAATAATTTTAATTCTTGAGTCCTTTGAAAATAATTAGATAAATCTTTGAAAATCCTGAGCAAAGTGGGCCTTTACTTTTATTCTTATAAATTATGAATTGTTCAAATGGGCAGTATGTTACCTATCTTGTTACCTATTTTCTAAATCTGTACACCATTTCTTTTAAAGCATTTTTTTTACTGTTGCTCATTTTACATTAATTCAATGTTGTATTTTTCGGTGGGTTGGCGGGGTGATTAAAAACTAATTGTATCAAGTCTAATTGACCAAGAAAGCTCTCAGGTATAGAACAGAAAGGGTTTTTTTTTTTCCAATTAAGCATACTTTTATTTGTACTTCTGTTAAGCAGAAAAAGAAGATGTTTGGATTGCATATATTTTTTTAATGCTTAACCCTCTATATGTTCGCAGAAGAACAGAGCTATTAAGAAATCCTATTTTTATTCATAAAAAAATCAATTTTTCCATTTTCCAATCTTTCCCGAAAAAAACCGGTTTTTCCCACCATTTCAAAATTTCCGGAAATTTTACATCTCTAGACAGGCTTAAAAGTTTTATTAATTATGCATCACTAAGAGACTAGATAGATATTCAAATTGGCGTTAACTTTGATTTTTAAAATATTTTCCTTTTTTCAAATTGCATTACGTATTAGCATACCAGAGGAGCTGTTGAAATTGAAATAATTTCGAGACATGAAGTAAAAACGTACACCATATTCCAAAATTAATATTCATATATGATTTTTAATGTAAATTAAATATCAAACGTATTTTTTTTCCTTTTTATATTTGTCTACAAAACCTTCCTCCAGGTGTTAACTATATTTTCCCTGAACCTCAGAGCATAGAGGCGCTCACAAGATATTTGCACAACGCTGCCGATCAGGCTTGGCGCAGCCCTGGGCAGGGACGCACCGAAGTTGAATTTTTGGGAGGACGGAAACTCTCAATTTTCCTAATAGAACTCCAAATTTTGCCAAATGGAACTCCAAATTTTGCCGAATGATGATAATTTTGCCAAATGGAACTCTAAATTTTGCCGAATGATAACCATTTTACCGAGTCATCAGGCAAATTTTGTCGAATGAAGATAATTTTGCAAAATTGTCAGACAAAATTTGCCGAACAAGGAAATCTTTAGAAAGTCACAGTCCCCCATCGGGGTGCCCCCGATAGTCCGGTCCGAGGGAAACTTCGAAACTGGAAATATTTGACAATACGAATAAATTTTTTAAAGCATTTTTTTTTAAACCAAGCCCAAAAATGCAAAACTTATATTTTGGAAAACTAATTTTAGTATTAGTAGCGTTTATTCGCAAGATCCTAAATTTATGATAAAAAACCATTGATTGTACTTGTAATTGCTGTCGTAACGTAAGCAACTCGTTTTCGCAATGTTGTAAATTTATTTATCTTAAGCAACTTGATTTCTTGAATTAATTTTTCAATATTTTTATTATTATTATTATTATTTTATTGATTTTTTAAATGAATGCGAATGATACGAATTTTAGCTGGAAATTTGTCATTCAAAAAAGTGCTATATTTAACCTAATTTAAAAGCAAGAGGGTTGGGAATTTTTTGGCGGGGGGGGGGGGGGATTTTGCGCCATTGAGCTGAGGGGGAAGGGCACCCTTGGATACAAATACAAATGTGAAACTACAAAACTATTCACCCCCATTGAAAGTAATAGCTTCTTCTGGTTAACTACTTCAAACGCATTAGCTTGAGATTTGAAAAGCACAAAATAATAACCCCTGGTTTTGCGATCTGTGCAGAAATTAATCTCACACGTCCTCCATTTTAATAAACTGACATACTGGGTCATATTATTCCCTCTTATACTATCCTTTGCTGAAGACGATATATATTAATTATTCAGGTGTGCCCACCCCCCTAAGAGCAAGGCCGCCCCCCTAAATTACGCAAAGATTCCTCACACCAAGAGCCCTCAACACCAAATACCCCTCAAAACACCCCCTAAAAATTTCAATGGCGCGATCTGCACCATGACCCATCCCCCTAGATAAGCACCTCTGAATTATTCTAAGCCTGGAATCATAATGCAAATTCGAAAACCCATTTACTAATCTCGACCTCGCAGCACTCCTTTGAACCCTTTCCAATAAATTAATATCTTTCTTAAGGTAAGGAGACTAAAACTAAACAGCATACTCTGAATGAGATCTTACCAAACTTCTCTACATTTCTATAATTATGTATCACACCAACAATATTTTACTTAGTACACTAATGGCCAGGGGCGCGCACAGAAATTTTGGGGCCCGGCATAAATGACTTTTACGGACTCCCCTCCATACCGTTTATCCCTAAATCCCTACATATATTTCACCCCTCATTTAAAAAATCTCGGACCCCTTTCAGGCTAGGGCCTGGGCCAAGAGGTGTCCTTTCTCCTCCTACCCCTCCCCCCCACCGTGCATGCCCGACGTGCTACATTTTAGATACGTATCGATGTTAGGTTAAGTCCCGTCATTTCGAATTTTCCGGAGGAGGGAGGGGGGCAAACGGTGTACACTCAATGCAAACTTTGCCGAAAAATTACAAACCACGCCCACTAAAAACCATCAACATTTTTTTTTCTTCTTTCAAAGCTGGGAGAGCCCGACCCCCTAAAAGACTGGTTGGATTTTTGTGCTTCGGCAACATCTTTTGAACACCGATCATGACCTGCGAGTGAAATGTCCAGCTTTTTCGTCAACTCGGAAAACTAGAGGCTGTTCTACGGGGTATGTCGGGTTATTTTGATTAGGAGAAAAAAAATATAACACCAGCATTGAACGAAAATCTAATTTCTTAACCATGTCTTTTGTTCGTAATTATGTTTAAAAATACATTTAATTTAACCAGGTGTCATGTAAAACGTGCATAACATATGAAATTCCGTTCATTTTTGAACATTTAAAGAGCTTTTGTTCAGCCTGCTCATTCTTAAATCAATTTCCACCATTGTTTTCATCATCACGACACAGAAACGCGTTTTTACCCACGTCGCAGGCAGTAATTTACACCTCGGTATTTATCGACGTGTTTGCGCCCCAACTTCCTGCGATTTATGAACAAATAGGAGACAATCGCGACCCAATGAACAAACGATCAGGAACCAAGTGAAATGAAATTTCAAAAACGATCTACGCATGCGCGAGAAACAAAAGGCACCGGAAAACGAGGTCAAGGTTCTCCGAGGGAAAGTTTGCAGTGAAGTGTCCCCTTTTCATTTCCTCGTGATAAATAACACACAAATGAAAATTATTCCGCAATCGTTTCCGATAGAATTGATAGAGAACAGAAATCTTTTGCCACAGCGCCTGTGTAAATAGTATCAAACCCGTTCATATCAAGCCAGGATTGAATGATTTCTCGGTTTTATCGAGTAATTATGCCAAAGGGTTTTCATGAAAATGTGACGTAGCTTCGTTATTTTGAGCCTGATACTGATTAAAGCGCACATTAAATAGTAAATTTAAATCAATTTTTGAGTGGTTTTCGAAAAACAACAAAAACTACTTCCACTTTCTGTAATAACATTGATCTTTCAAAGACGGGGGGGGGGGGGCAATGAACCTCCATAAATGGCGGACCAGATACTTACCCCGGAAACACAGCAAAACTTGGTTAAGCGTAGAAGAAAAATTGTCCAGAAAAAATTTCGGATAAACCGAAGGAAGAAAATGATTATAAAAGCCGATGATATTCGTTTAAACCGGGGAAACCGCACTATTAAACTTCTTTTTAACTGAATTGCTTATGATATACTTACTTTTTTGATATAAATTGATGGAAAAATAGTTTACTTCATTTTTCAAGAGAAAAAGTGGCAGAAAATAAATTGCAATCCTAAGTTCTTTCAAACATGATGAGTTTTGCTTTTGCTAGTCCCTTCCATTCAAAGAGCGCACATTTACTGTCCACTTCCCGCATAAGCGAAATGGACGCGGAAATGACACAATTCTTGCCACGAAATGCTTTGTTTCCCCTCGAAGGCAAGGCCGAACAGGCAACCTTTGAAAATCAAATCGCGTTTTCGGAAATTCGCAAAAATATTCATTGCCAGTTTCCCCAAGGTAAATAAAAAAACAAACGATTATTGTTTGGATTTGAACTTGAGTTAGGTCTAATCCCCCGGATACTTTCAGGGTCGAAGGAAAAGGTCAACTTAAATTCGCTTCGACCTCGGTTACTTATTTTGTGATTTTCTGTTTCAGTTATACTTCTCGTGAACTTCCGAAAAAACAAGAAGGTTGATTATAAAGCCCATGATTTTTTTTTTTCCTAATGGATTGTAAAAAAAAAAACTCTGAAGGAACGATCGTTAAAAGCAACGCTAAATTTCTGCCCGAAAAAAAAAAAGCGCTTGACCTCTGTATTCTACAGAATGGGGTTGTTCCCAAAATTTTAAAAGTATTTTTTCTGAAAGAACATGCTTAAAAACATAGGATCTGACCATTTTTAAAATAATTTGTTTAAGTTTAATATTTTTAAAAAATTGCTGCCATTCACAGAGCAAAATATTTAATTCGCATCTTTACTCACGTGTATTGGCAACGATATGGCTGATAGTAGAGGTGGACAATGTCGTTCTTTTTGATGATCCGTTCATCAGAGGATCGTTCATTGTTTTGATCCGTTCATTCAACTAGTTCATTTCAACGACGTTCATTTAAAAAAGTTGCAGGTGATCTCTCTGCAAGACATACTCACGTACATTCGAAGTGTTTCATTGTATCAGTAATATTCTTCGAAGGAAAAATAACGAAATTGATTTAAAAGTAAGAAAATATGCCTATGTAAAAATGAATCAAATTTAGTCTCATTAGTCTTCCGCTCAGGCAAGAGACTTGAATGTTTGAAATTTTTCGAAAAACATCAAATAAAGAAAAAATTTACGAACATTTTAAATTCCACTGAACTTTAAGCCTTAGTGCGGTAATTTTTTAACTTCCTAGCACAAACCACTGCGTAAAATTTCAAGCCTGTGAATTAATTTTTTCTGCTCTGGCAAGAGGCCTGAATTTTGAGAATTTTACATAAAATTCCTTAAATACGAGTGACACATTATAAAGTAGCTACATACCTAATGCGCTGCAATACTTCGAATTCTTGTACACCTCAAATTATACGAGCTGATGTGTGCATCACATGACTTCCTTTTACTCCAATTTAACGTCATTTCCCCATTACTGGCAATTTTAATGTGATTCAACAGTTTACTCTCTAAATATCACCAACAGTGGCCAAATTGAAATCAGATTCTAAAAAAATCGTCAACTTTGTCGCCAAGTTGGCGACAAAACTTGGCGAAAAAAAACACTGGCGATTATCGCCAAGTGTCCGCCAAATTATAACACCACTCGAGTTTACATCGAAATTAACAATGATTTCCCCTCAAAAAGGGCAAAAGACCCCTTTAGAAACACCTGAATGAAACCAAAAGGGGAGGTGCATAACTAGACCTTACTAGCAGTCTACGTACCAAATATCAATTTTCTAGGACATACCGTTCTTGAATTATGCGAGATACATACACACATACGCACGTACATACAGACTTCACGAGAAAACTCGTTGTAATTAACTCGGGAATCGTGAAAATGGATATTTCGCGTGTCTATACGTTCTTAGGCCCTTATCTACGTGTGGTCGAGTCGAAAAAAAAAACTCAACATTCATTCGGGGGTGAATAAAATGAAAATTACGGTCGATTTTTGAATGAAATTTTTTTCGCGAATACAATACTTCCTTTTTTTGTAAAAGGAAGTAAAAAGGATAAATTAAGCTGGGAGTCAACAGGAATTTTATGAATCACAGAAATATTGCTCGCTTTAAGCGGGGTTTGCTCATTAAAAGCGAATTATGCTCCCATAGATTTAACATTGTACCAACCAAGTATCTCTGATTTTCTCGCTAAATCCGGGTTCTCGTTATGTCAAGACTCGTTATAAGCGAGTTTGACTGTATAATTATTGGGTCAAGTTGTTTCGAATTTGACAGAAAAGGAAAATTTTCGCTTTCTTTTTTTTTTAGAGTTTCTATCAGAATTAAAACACTGACAGAAAAAATCCAGGAAATTACTGGATTATTGAAGCACAAGGAAGGAGTAAAAACGTAAATGAGAGAAATACCGCCGTCAGTTATAGTTAAGTTTTATGGGAGCACTCCTGGTTTTTCCATTTACAGAGGAAAAACAATTGGATGATAAAGCTTGACCACGGAGAGAGTGAGCGATGGAGCATGAACTCGAAGCAGAAACGGACCATTTCAATTTTTAATTGGCAGGATCAGGGGAGAAGGCGAGATTTTTACTGCTTGCGCGTTCTCGATGATTCTACCTATTTCAAAATGAAGTGGCCCGTTTTCGCTTCCAGTTCACCCGCCATCTCTCTGTGGTCAAACTTTAGAAAGCTCTCAGTTTTGTCGCAGTTTCATCACATATCCAAATATTTCTCTTGAGAGAGAAAAAAAAAAAACTATTTATCGTATTTGTAAATGAAACTGAATATATATATATATATATATATATATATATATATATATATATATATATATATATATATATATATATATATATATATATATATATATATATATATATATATATATATATATATATATATATAAGACAGCGCAAATCCCACATGTATGATTAAGTGAAATTATGCAGAACGATTGAAATATATCTCAAATTATGTGTGAGTAAATCACTACTTTACTTTTCGTAGGACTATTAATAATTTCAACCGCAGAAACAGACAGAAAAAAAATCTGGAAGTTAAATAGAAGAGTAAATTAGAGGGACTCGAAGAAATAAAAACAGCTTGAATGAAAAAAAAAAAAAAAAAGGAAAACTGGCAGCAGTTTCCGAGAGGCAGAACCTTCTTTACATCCAACCCTGTCATTTTCGAAACTCGAAATTAGGGTATTTCAGCGGTCTTACTTTCCCCCAAGGTCACCATCCCCCAACAATCCTTTTCGTACACAGAGAGGGCGGGAACATTCGTTTTATTTATATTTTAAATTTCTCTATGGTGGAAAAGACTCCCCCTCCCCTTAACTTAGTTACTTATACCTTATTTTACGTGGGCTTTTAGTATTGCAGCGATTATTCGTTAGTATAACCGGTTTCATTTGATTTTCGTGAAAGTCTCTCCCCTCCCCGCCCAACACGGTAAGAAGCTGTTTTAATTTTTTTCCCACTTCTCTCGCTCTTTCTTCGATTCATTCTGGAATTTGGTTACGCATTCACAAGAACGGTATTAGAATTGCTTTCTTTTTTTCCTCTTAGAAAATAGAATTTCTAAATTCTGTTTTCATCCAGAGTAAGGGAAATAACTGAACACTGTTTTGTTTATATTTGATGATAATGCATAAATATCGAAGTGCTTTTTAGAATTGTATAAATAAAAAAGGATAAATATTGGAAAAAGTATAAAAAACGCATAACGTAAATTGGGAAAATATTATGGAACAAAAAGAAATGAATTAATATATTTTCACTTTTAAATAAAATTAACTTGTCTATGTATTTTTTCCACTGGGTTCTTGGACCTTAGGTTTCCTGGATCCAAGGGATTCAAGATGTTTACTTATTTCAGGAAAATATTTTTTTTTACTTCAGAGATTTTACTCAAAGATCTTAAAAGGCCTTGAATGAATGCTTTCCAAGCCGCCATTTAATGTGAAAATTGCACTAAAAACTGTACTTTCGATATTTTTCCGATTCATTTTTGTGGGATTATTTGAACCTGGTTCTTCTCGGTCAGGGTTTCTCAACTTCTGATCCGGTTCAGGGTTTCTCAACCTCTGATCCAGTGGATCGTCACCAGTTTGGGGAAACTCGACTGATCCCTGAAATTTTTAGAACGTGCATGTAAAGAGAGAGAGAGAGAGAGAAAATGGATAATATTCCAAAAATAATAATAACATTAAAAAAAACTTTTTACGCCAACGTCACAATTTTTAGGGTACAAAATTCGTACTTTTGTTCTTGGAAGTTGGCAGCAGGTCGGGTCCATTGCTTTCTGAACAATCTAGGAACCCCGTAAAATTTGAATGGGCCCCGATTTTTGATCCTTCTGTTCTGCTTTTGAGTTTATGATTTGTCTTACGTATGTATCAATCACAAACTATTTCAATGGTGTAGTTATTCAGTAATACTGAATTCAGTAATACTGAATAACTACACCATTGAAATAGTTTGTGACTACTACTGGGCTTTTTTTTTGGGGGGGGGGGGTACGCAGTCGTTTTTTTTTTTTTTAAATAATTATTCTCTGTTAAAAAATTTTATGGTTTTGATTTCTCCATAATTTACTGCACTTCCCTTCGAGAGCCTTGTGCCCCCAGGAAAAGTAAAGCAGCTTCTTTTATTATAGTCAAAAAGAGAGAGTGAGAGAGAAAGATAAATTTTCCCCTCGATAGAATGATGAAGAATAGTTTCGTTGGAAAAGGAGGGGCCATTAAAGGCATAAAGGCAGGCGCCGAGACAGCCGCAAACGGTCACTTCTTCAACACAGCAGAAAAGATCGACCCCAGTTTATCTCCGCCCTCATCCCCTCTTTTCCAGTTCTTTTCTTGTTTTATGGAGGAAACGGCGTTTGATGAGGAACGATCTTTCACATTCCTAAAGATGGATGGTGAACGAAAAGAGATATTTAGTTCTTTTACCCGTGGAGCACGTGCACGTTATACCGATTGTTTAACATTTCAGTGGCCCATATTTACTGTGTGGCCCCGATTTCACGATCACGTTATGGTTATGCAGATTGTGTCAAACATTTCGGTGCAGTTTGTAGTATATTTACTGGCGTAACTTCGGTTTCACGTTACACTGATAGTTAATATTTCAGTGGTTCATATTTTTTGCGTAGCCCAGATTTCACAACTTTCTGATTGTTAAACATTTCGGTGGAGCATATTTACTGTGTAGTTTCGGTTTCACGTTATGCAGATTGTTTTAGACATTTCGGTGATGCATATTTACTGTAACTTCGGTTTCCCGTTACATTGTTTGTCAAACATATTTTAGTGGAGCATACTTATTGCGTAGCCCAGGTTTCACGATTTTCTGATTGTTGAACATTTCGGTGGAGCATATTTACTGTGTAGTTTCGGTTTCACGTTATGCAGATTGTTTTAGACATTCGTTTTTACGTTATGCCGATTGTTAAACATTTCGATGAAGCACATTTACTGTGTAGTTTCGGTTTCACGTTGTGCAAATTGTTTTAAACATTTCGGTGGAGTCTATTCATTGTGTAATTTCGGTTTTACGTTGTACCGATTGTTAAACATTTCGGTGGAGTGTATTTATTGTGTAGTCCAGGTTTCACGATTTTTTGATTGTTGAACATTTCAGTGAAGCATATTTACTGTGTTGTTTCTGTTTCGCGTTATGATAATTGTTTTCAGCATTTCGGTGGAGTATATTTACTGTGTAACCTGGGTTTTACATTATACCGATTGTTAAACATTTCGATGGAATATATTTACTGTGTAGTTTCGGTTTCACGATATGCAGATTGTTTTAAACATTTCTGTGGAGTATATTAGCTGTGTATAAATATTTTCCGAGCCGATATTTTACATTAGAAATGCGTGGTCAAGTGGTTTGGCAGGAATCATATTTCATTTACGTCTGGAAGGTAAAGAACGTTAGGATGAGCGGTTTTTCACTCAATTTACAAAGAATGAGTGAATCGTGTTAAATATATTAAAAGAATCGCACTGTGTATGGCATGCTTCATTTTTTATTCTTATCGCATCATATATTATGTTTGGAAAATATAAATCTTCGATTTGCGTCAAACTAGGGTGGGAATTTTAGTGTAAATGATCCTTTCATTTTGGAGTATTGAGTAAGAATAGGGGTTTGAAAAATCTTACGTACCCTTACATCGGGGTAGGGGGAGGGGGGGTCAACATTTGCCTAATTTATCCTTACTTAATAAATAAATGGCCCCTGATTATCTCTCTGACAGAAAAAGTTCAGCAATAGCGGTGTACAACTTCCTTGTTTATATCGTCTTTCTAATGTCATTCAGATGCATCTTTTTCTGACGATATTTTTTTTCCTCCGTCAAAAACTCCTCGCACATCAATTGGCCACAGAAAAGGAAAAAATAAACTTGAATTGAACTTTTAAGGCCGATTGCATGTTTTATTATTTATTTATTATTCAATTTCGCTCTGTATCTTTTTGCACGGATTTTGACAAAACGCATCCATGGAATGAAAACAGCTTTGCGTGATGTTGATCGGAAAATCGCGGGCACTTGATGCATCTGCCGTCCGGAGCGCCACCTGTCTTCGTTTCCCTGCAACGTAGGCGTCGGTTAAGTTCTCCGTGCGTGTAGCCATGTGCAGGCAAGCGATGCTCCACACTCCACGGAGCAAGATGATACGCTCGTCTTGAGAGGAGCCTCCGCGTCTGATTTCCTCTCTTTTCCAGCATTCTGCAGTGGATTCTGCATGCACGCGTTATTGTTGTGTTTTAACGAACGGCTTTATTGTTGTCTCCTAGCAGGAGAAAAATGTGCCGTTTCGAAACAGGCGCGGCTTTACACTCAAATGATTTGAACGTTTATTTTCCTCGTGAGTCATAGGGAAGAACGAATCAGGAAAAACTATAAGGAGAACATCTTGTTTTTGAAACGAACAAAGAAAGAGAAAAAAAAACCTAACGCATGTTCCTAATAAAGACGTCTCTAGATACGAGTAGGCAAAATCGCATGCAATGGCTCTTCTTGTCCAGTAAGAATGCTCTGGAATTGAAATATTCCCCTGACTCATGGGCTCTCAGCCTTTTAGGCTCTGCACTCCCCCCCCCCCCCCACCATCAGACCCTTAGATCATTGTCCATAAGGTCGGACCACAATATGTGATGAATACAGGCAGAATTTTTTAGTTGAATACAATGTTAAGGAATTTAAAAAGTATTTTATTGCTCAAGTTCTAGAACCTTCTGACGATTAGGCAAAATTTGAGTTCCATTCGGTAAAAATATCATCTTTCGGCAAAATTTGGAGTACCATTCGGCAAATTGAGAATTTCCGCCCTCCCAAAAAATTTAAGCTCGGGGCGCCCGTTACTTAGGCCATTTAAAGAAAAAGGTCAACCTCTTGTTCCGCACGTGACGGTTGATATATTTCAACAAAAATTAATAATTTTAAAATGTAATGACGAATTTTTTTGCTAAGATATCACACATAAACTTGTTAAGCAAAAAAAAAAAAAAAATGTTCATTTTTTTTCGAAGCATTATTTTTAATGACATATATGAGGCGTCACATGCGAGACTAAACGACCGTTTTCCGTGGAATGGCCCAGAGATCAAGTTTTAGTGTCTCATGAAATTATGAATTTTTACCACATCGCTCGCTATGTCACTGAATACGAGCGAGAGCGCTCTCCAAATCTTACAACAAATTTATGTAATTTTAATGACAAATGAGGCAGTGAGAAGCAAAGTTATCTTTATAGTCATTTTACGGAAAACTTGAAAATGTCCACTTACATCCCTTTGCTTCTTACTGCCTCAAGTGATTTACTTCTGTCACAGATTGGCCAGCTTCAAAAGCATGAGCAATCGTAAATCAAGATACAGCCAGCAGAAACGATCAAGGTCATCAGAGAGATAATGAAATTAATGTTTATAATTCGCATATAATTGAGTATTAAATCCAAATATTGTAATAAATGCATTGATTCGGTTTTGTTTCCCATAAGCGGGTTTTTTCCCCCTTATACCTATGTGTCATTCTGCAGAAAACGTAACTTTTGAATGCAAATATTTTTCGATTTCGAAACCTTTTGTTTTCTTTTTTTTTTTTCGTTCTTACATGAAAGTTTTACTGACGAGAAGTAACCATAAACAATGGCCCAGCTAAGTTCCAATTATTTTACATTAAAAAAAAAGCCTTTTTTTAGAAATAAAAAAAAGAAAAAAAACTTTTAATATATAAAAATCGAAGCCAATTTAATATCAAAGTAGTAATTTTGTTAATCATGCAAACCATCAGCTACTTTAATGATTAGTGGGAGCATAATATTAAGCTCTCTTGATTAGTACTGCTTAATTAGTAGTTTCGAATGCATGTTAAAAAATAGTATTTAGAAAATTAGAGGATATACTGGCAATTTCTAATTTTGGCGGAATGCCTATTATTGATGTACTTCTCCTCCATCGTTTGTTTTCACCTCAGAAATAAGGACATTGATAAGGTCTGTCACGGAGGTGAGGAATTTTCCATTAATATACTCCTAATAGATACATTTCTCAGGGAATTATTTTTTTTTGGTTGCTACAATCTGCACATGTTAAGCTTATGAAAATATGTTCACTTATTTTTTTACATTAATTTATATCCCTTCAATTTCACGGAGGCGAGAAGTCAGAATAACCATACTAAGTTTTTGAAGCAAAATCCATCTTTTTGTTTTTTGACAAAAATCTCGCAACTTCAACTACGGCTGAAAATAAACAAGGTGGCTCCCTTGTATCATGGAAAATAAAATTTGATATCATTACTGCCACGCGTTAATGAGGAATGGCCTTTTGTGTTTAGGTAACGGAGGTCAGAATTTATTGTGTGACATGACTTCTTGTCCTACTAAATTGAACTAAAACACAATTTTAAAAAATTAAATATACTTAAACAATTAGTATTTGAGACACTTGTGAAAGGAATAATTTATAAATAAGTAAGTTAATGAAACAAGTTATTAAGCAACATAAACAGTCACGCAAGGTGTGTGACATGCCATGGAGGTGAGAACTCACATGTTGTGAACCAAAAATATACTGAAATAAAAATAATTATTAAAAAAATGTTAGCAGGATTAAATAGATATATTTTTGATGAAATTAAAAATCATGGTTAAATGAATTAATTGTTCCTTAAAGTTTTTACTGTGAAAGGCGTGTGGCAGAAAAGTTACACTTTTTGAAGAATGACCCCTACAAGAATTTTATTGCTTGTATTTTCGCTATTTTTATAGTGCTTCCTCCATTTATTTATTCATTTTAAAATGTTGGTTCTTTTATTATCTGAGATGTAGCTAGAGATACTCCTTGAAATATTATATAGAGCGACATTTTTTTGACAGAGTGAAATCTACAAATTCTAAAAAGCGTAATACTGTGCAATTCCACATAAAAACTAATTTTCTGAGGATGAAATGGAAGTGGAAATGGAAGGAAACGATGTGAAATAATTTTAAAATTTTTAATATTTAGAATGTTTATTTAAAAAACATGAAAAACAGACAAATGTAATATTTTAAAAATTCCAATTGCTTCCCCCATTCGCATGAGACTAAAATTTTATTTAAATACAAAGCGCGAAACTATTCTTGACTGCAATTTTGAAGCGTATCTTCAAATGCGTGGAAAAATATCTCTGATTATTATTATTACATATTAATAGTAATTTTAAAAAAATGAGGTTAACTATTAACATCATTTTAAAACAATGTAGAATGTAGAGAAACAGTTTTTGTTTTTCATTAATTAGCTCTAAATTCAAAAAAATCAAATCCGTTTCAACTTCTGAAAATTTTAGTTGATAAAATGTCTTTTAAGAGATTTCATCTGAAACGTTATCAACCAATTTAAAAGTACCAATGTATTCCTCCCTCTTGATCAAAAAAGCATTCCAAACACTTGTGTGCCATTTCATTTTTTATTCCTTTTTTAGGGGGTGTGGTAGGGAGTGAGCTCTTTTGTTCTGGGCAGGCAGGAAGTGATCGAAGGCTCCATTTCCGTTGGAGTAACCGCAGAAACACAAAAACACAGTAAACTGGTGGGACGGCTAGTTGAGCTGATTTCCTTTTTGCAAGTTATTAGTTGAAATAACCTTGTAGGAGTCGCGATAAAAGGCTGATCAAATTCGCGAAGGACACGCCCACGTGTCGCTGTGGAAACTCACTGTTTCTAGTTTCGTTTTTAATTCAATTTTCCGACTGCCGATAAACCGGGTTTTCAAGCCTAGTCGTGTTATTTTTCTATGACAATTTCTCTTATAATTGCGGTTCAGTGCTTTTTCATTCGGTTAAATCTGTATATCAGAGTCAAACTGACGTAAGTCCAAAAATTACGATTTTCCGTTCATTATTGCATTTTGTATGTAGAAGCCTATTCGCATCGAGTCATGTGAACGTAATTCTTCAAAAAAGAAAAAATCCTTTTCGATTTTTTACCGGGATTAAAAAAGCGCGCGTCCCATTCTTTTCATGCGCCAGAAAAAGTTTTTCCTCTCTCCTGTAAAATTGTCGCAATGTGATTTATATCCTTCTGGCTCTGAGGTACAGAAATTATGTTTAGAGTTTGGCATTTTATTGAATTAAAATGTTTTTAAAAATATAGGGCCTCATTTGAAGCAAATTGGTTTAGATTTTTTCTGCACATTCAAGTCGATCAATGAGTTTTAAGGGATCCTAAAAAAACTCCCATGAAAACTTTGTAACAGGAGCGCCCACTCAAGAAAACTCAAGATCATGTTACTATTAACTCTTAAAATTTACTCAGCTTTTGTAGTTGCTACTATTGTAGATGATTGATCAGTAATCTTAACAAGGATAAAATAAAAACAAATAAAAATATGAAAAAAAAAAAGATCTCTCAACAATTATTTCTTTGGTCCAATTTCTTTAACAAAAACAAATGGCACAAAAATCGTGTATCAAAAAATCAATTTTACAGTGAGGACAAGCAGGGGCGCTCCATAGGACGTGACCTCCCAAAAATTCATTTATTCGGCAAATTTGGAGACAGCAGTGCGAAATTACAATTTTCAAAAAAAAAGAAAAAAAAAAGTATATTTGTATATAATGACGCTGTGCTCATATTTTATCATTCGGCAAAATTTGAAACTTCATTCGTCAAATTGACCCCCCCCCCCTCCCGAAAAAACAACTAATTCAGGTCACCCCTGAGTACAAGGAAATGATATCCAGGGACCTGCGCTGGAGGAAGATTTTTTTTTCTTTCCGTTTCTTCCCACTCGACTCTTAGTCACAGCATGAGAGAAACCTCCATTCTGCTTTGCTTAGCCAAAACATTATATTTTGGTCACAATACTATGTGTATGTTTAAAATATTTAATAAATTTGTCCATTTTATCAACAAAACCCAAAGCAGAAGAACTTGCAACAAAACCGATAGATCTTTACTTAAAACCCAAGATAAAATAAAGCTAATCCCAAACAAGGCTTTAATCTCTATTTAATTTTATTATTTTTTAAACTAAGAACATAAAAAGCGAGTTATCGTACCTTGTCTCAAAATGACAACAATTTAAAAAAAAAAAAAAGATCAACGGTCGCGATCCCCCCACCAGGGCCGTCTGAAGCTCTGACGGCGCCCGGGGCGAAAGTTTCCTGGCGCCCCCCCCCCCATACACACAGAAAAATCAAGTTAGCTATAACATCAGTGCATAATACATACTTGAATTTCTTACATATTAATGAACAGAACAATCAGACGGCTATGAATAATACATATTAAAAGACAAGCAATGAACATATTTCTAATATTTGTGAAACATTAATGCCCCAAAAACTTTTTGAAAAATGGAAATGTTAAAAATCCAAATATTTATCTAGTAAAATGTTATCGCACTTGATAAAAGACTAACAGTTAAAACTGAATTGGTTATTCATATTGATCAAACTATGAGCACAAATACAAATAAGTTGCTGATTATAAATAGAAAATGTATTTATCGGAGTAAATTACTTCAAAATTGTATTTCGATCTAGACTCATCCAATGATTCTTTTCAAGAGTTTTTTGTGGTTTTACTTGCACCAACTTAATACCAACTTTCATATGTGTTATAAACAAAGATGTTATTCTTTTGCATCAAATGTAAGTTTTAGGGAGAAGTCCACAAATCGAAGCCAACAACATCGAAAATCGCTCAGAATTGCGTTTTGGAGCTCTAATTTCGAAAAATCACTGTCCCTAATATTACAAAATATGGTCTTACAAATAGCGTTTTAAGACTTAAGTTTAAGAAAATATTCGTACAAGGGTCCCCATGCCGCCTTTCTTTAATATCACAAAAAATGGATTTTTTAAATAACACTTACAAAAAATTTAATTGGAATTGCACCTGAATGTAAAACATGGCTTAAAGTTTTTGAACCATAATTTTAAACAATTTTCGTGGGAAATGCTCCAGATTCTCCCGTACATAAAATCTTCAAAGTTCGTCTAAAGTTGCGTTTTTGAAAGTTCAATTTCGAAAACTTGCAGGAGGAGAAGGAATTGATAAAAATAATTGATCGGAAACAGTTTCTGAGCTCCCGCCCTTGCGTCAATAAACATCACCTATAGTCGCGTTTTTAAGGCTAAAATTGCGTTTTCAAAACTAGAAGTTTCAAACTTTTGACTGGACACCTTTTGACCTTTTTTCCTATCAGATAAAAAAAAAATCTGTTTTTTGTTTTTTCAATGTGCCCCTTTAAAACTTTTTCTGGTTATGTCACTGCACGCAGGGGCAGAATTCAAGCAAATTTGGTGAGAACTAGACAAAGGGGAAGTGCCTTTTGTTTGATTCTAAACAGTTATATTCTCAGAAATTGTATCGCTTCAATGATACAAAGGAAACTAATGTTTTGGAGACAGAGAGAGGAATATTTTCGTGCCCTAGGAAAAAGAATAGAGAATCATTGCAATGATTCTGTATTTTGTGTTTCTGACTGTGTATCTATGATACGTGAAATGAGGGGGCGTCGCAAGGCGCCCCTAATTTTATGCAATCGGGGCATATTTCGTGTGAATGTCGTCGCGTTCCGTTGAAACGAGGGGCACTTTGTGGCGCCCCCTCATTTCGTGGCGCCCGGTGCGATTGCCCCGCTCGTCCCCCTCTTGGGACGGCCCTGCCCCCCACCCTTCCCCTAAACCGTCGACAATAGTATCCGTTCACATTGTATTCAAATACTTCATGAATTTACTGAATACTGAATGAAGCAAACGATTTTAGTCGTATTTTCAATTAGTTAGTTTAAAAGTTATATTTGAAATAGGGTAGACCGGAGCACGTTTACGAGGATTTTTTTCAATGATTTTTTAAATTTTTATGCTTGAACTTAGGAAAGTTTAGACATGGCGATTTTATGAAGCAGTTAATGGAGCCAAAATTGGTATTTTCAGTTACTGCTCAGTTTGTGTTTTTAAGCGTTAAAAAAATTCTTTTTGAGTCCAAGTCGGTTGCGTAAACTTGCCCGGACACGGGGCCCATTTACGCATATTTATTGTGACACCGAACGTGGTTCTGTTAGTGTTTTGGACATAATGTCTTACCATCGTTAAAATAAAGCAAATTTATTACAGACTGAATAGTGTATAAAGTAAAAGCTGAATTGGCATAAAGACAGCACTGTATGATCGTAACCTATAAGACAGGAATTTGTAACTCAATCATAAAATAAATGGTGATTTTCAAAACTGATGCTCAAAAACTTGTGCGAATCTGTGCTAGAGAGCAGCATCAATCTGTTATGACTGTTGGGTCTCTAGTTATAATTCGTTTTGAAAAAAGGGCACCTTCGTAAACGTGCCCCTGTCTACCCTACTACTTTTTTTCATTGTCCATGAAATTAATTAGTCACATTTATGCTTTGATTCCCTTATTCCTGGCCGATTTCGTGCTTTTTATTGACACCCAAGCAGTTTCAGAAATTTTTCATGCAAAACCGTGGGCTCATTCAATGGTGGGGGGAGGGGCAGCTCATCCTTCAGCATGACCCCCCTTCCCTAAAATGGTAATCTGTGTCCGCCTCTGATTTGTTCTGGGGTTTTTATAAAACTGATTCTAAAGAAGTTGATCATTGATGATGGGAACAAACAAAAACGATTTGCAGATGGCAGGACTCACGTTCTTCAAAAGGCAATGGATATATAAAGAATAAAATAATAACAATAACACGATTTCATACGACTTACTAAAATGTGACAAAAATTTAATTACGAATAAAATATCCCCCTACTGAAGATCTACAACTAGAACACGATCTGGGAATTACTTAACCAAAACTTCAGCTCCGAACTCTGATGAACGAGATTTCTTAAATGCATTTAATTAATCAAGTTTCCAATCAATACTGATTCGTAGTCCTTGGGGCTAGCCTGGGTCACTGGAGCGTGTCCTACGACTCCAGTGTTCCAGAAATTTACTCCCCCTCCTGCTCTTTCTTTCCTTTTTTTTCATTTTTTCCTTTTTCCCTCTTCCCATCCTCCTGGAAGCGGGGAGACCAGGCATGTTTACTCCTAGGAATTGCAAACATTCCTTACTTATATCCCTCCACTTTTCAATACACCCCGGGTGGGATAAAGGGGACTCGGCGCAAATCGCCAAAAAGCGAACAAAAACGAGAAGGGGCCATCCACAAATGGAGCTGAAAATAATATATATATTGAAATGCATTACCTGCAGCTCCATAGTACGGTACAGCATGTACGGAAAATATTAATTGATAGGAGGTTGTGCGATAAATCATGGAAATTCTTGGGAGTTAATCACAAATGATGTCACTCGTTTAGGGGGGAGGGGGCAATTCAGCCATTTGGGGGATTATTGAACCCCCCCCCCTCCCCCGAATTTTGCAAATGTAATGAAATTAGTAATTTTTGTACTTATTTTGTTGTTTTTCCTTTTAAATGAATTGAACAGAAATTCCGCCCCTACCCCTGGAAATTTTTTTAATGACGGGCCTGGAAGAGGATGGGGTGGGGTCATGAGATTGTGAGTTTGTGACACGGGGGAAGGAGGAGGTAACAAGAAGTGTGACATCAAACAATTTTTTCATGAAAATGTTCAAATAAAAATTATGAGACATTTTGACAAAAGGGGGGAGGGGTCTAAAAGGTTACAAAAATAGTGTGATTCCTTTTATGGGCATCCCCTTATTATAAATGACGACTCCCGGGGCGATAGCATTTTTGCGTCCCTATCCCCGTATATCCCACATGCAGAATAAGTACTGTAAATGGTTTATGATCCACTTGCAATAAACAGAAATATCTATCGATTTTAAGCATAATAGTATTTGAAGTGTGTAACTTCAACTATCTAAGCTTAATATCATTACTCGAAAATGAGCAGTACCGATTGAGATAATTGATCTGATAAGAGTTACGTTCCCCCCCCCCCTCCCTCCCCCAACTTTCTGTCCATTCTTTTTCATTTTTTAAAATGATGCCAAATCTGTTTTCGCATTAGATGTAGATACGTACGCATTTTCGTATTCTAAACTCTACTATTCGGTAAAATTCTCCATTTTATTGGGAAATGTAGAATTTCATCCTCCCAAAAATTTAAGTTCGAGACACCCCTGAATACTTATCAGATTTCGTTAATTTGTAAAAGACATTCTTCTTCGTCTGCATCAGTTACTAGTTAGAAACTGCCCGTTTTCTGGTCTGGAAACAATTCTATTAAAATATAAATAATAACAGCTAAGGAGTTATTCTCAAAAACGGCCGTTTTAACAGCTCATGCACAACCTTCATGTAATCATATCAACGCGCATCGCTACATGGTTTACTTTAAGAATCCACCAATCCTCCTCCCCCCCCCTTTTTTTAATAAATATTCTGTAAAAAAATAAAGAAAATAAATAAATGAAAGTGTAAGGGGTAAAAACATTTTAAAACCAATAGAAACGAAGCGATGGAATTGAAAATTGGTAACATGAACTGAATTGGTAATTTAGCAAAAAGCGATAATTTTAATAAGAAGTAAAAGTATCCTAAACAATGATTTCACAGCATTAAACGATTGCTAATAATGGTCGTGATCACAGTATAGGAAGTGATACTGCATTCATGGTTCTTTTATCCTTCTTACTACAGTTTAGTTTACATTCAAAATTAAAACACACAATAAATAGCACAAGCATAATTTGAAAGTGTTTTTTTCTTCATAGAAAGGTGCAAAGTATCCTAATGAATACAAAAACTGAAATTGAAAATTTAAATAAATTGCTCCCAAACGTAATTTTACACTCTTCATTCTCAAGCAGAGGCTCAAGAAGAATGTTATTTGACGACAATTAACAAACAATGAGCTATTTATTTATTTATTTATTTATATTCGCCTTCCGTTCTAGGATGAAAATGTTACTGAAAGACTAAACTGTAGAAAATCTTTAGTAACCCGTGACCGAGTAGTAACAAATTCATAAGTAACTACTTTTTTTTTTTTTTTTTTGAAATGGTGGGCAATTGTTTTTAAACTCAAAGCACAAAAAGAAAAAAAATTTTAATTTGTTAAACTTTAGTCAGAAATACATTAACTGGTGTGAGTAATATATTTTTCATATATTTATTCATAAAACTGCTTCTTGAATTAACTAGAAAAGATTTTACCAATTACTTAAATACTTTTGCGCATTTTAAGGTCATTCTTTTTTTTTTTTTTTTTTTAAACAGGCGATCGACACTTAATTTTTGATCACTATTTTTCAATGTTACTCATAATTTTGTTTATGAAATTATATAAATAGACGATTACGAACCATTTTAAAGATTTAATTAGAAGAGTGCGTTATTAAACAAATTAAGTCAGCCATTTTTATTAATTAAAAAGCGCAATCATCGTTAAAAAGGTTTCGCAGCCACGCAGGCAGAGTTTCATGTGACTGCATAATAGAATTCCAGAATCTAAACTTTCTTTTTTACAAAAAGCATATAAAGTTATACAAATGTGCCTCTCATTGTGTTGTAAGTTTTGATTTTAATTTTAAAAACTCTTGAATGAATCATTAAAAACATTCGACAAATACAGAGGAGTGAAAGAAGAAATACTTCCATAAAAGTGCATATCTTGCTTGCTAAGACTTTTTTTTAGTTTTATATTTTTTACTGACAGTTAGCAACTAGTTAAAATAATTTTTATATCACTCAACGCATAAAGTATCCGCAAAAATTCTGTTTTTTAATAACTGATAATGATAGATATTGTGACAGACAGTGGCTGTATATGCAAGTTAAAATCTGACGTTTCTTTATTAACCCCTTTGTCGTGTTCTGCAAGTTTTACCTCCTCATTGATTTCTGATTCGCAAATGCTTCTTTTTTAGAGCAATTCGCAATGTTGGAATGCAAATTAATGTATTCCAGCATTGGTAAGAATTCTTTTAATTAGCTAAATATATTTTATCTCAATTTTTATCTCCACAAGTCCGTTAATTTTTCCTAAGTTTACAAGAAACGTATTACCTTGTTGCGCTTTACTATTGAAAAGTGGGATAAATTTGAGAAATACTATTGGTGTAAAAACAGATTTAAAAAATATATATATTACGAACTTACTTTATTTCCGCGACAAGTAGAGTAACTACTCTGTGAATCCACCAATTTCTTGAGAGCTTTGATTAGGAACTGTACTATAGTTAGATTGGAGAAGTGATAAAATGTTTAATAGCGTCACGAATCGCTCTTTCACTGCAGCTAGACTAATGATGCGGGAAAACTACATCCCCAGGCGCAATTCAGAGCTGAAAAAGAAAATTTAAATTTATCATACTTATCCATAATGAGGCTGCATTCGTGTGTTCATATGTGTTATATTTTCTTTTTAAAATCATTTTATGTTTACAAAAAAAATGAGGAATTGGGGGGGGGGATGAAATAGCAATGGTGAAATGAAAAGTCTATGGACTTTATTCTTAAAGCATCCAAACAATTTTGCTTGGAGTGGATTGCTAAAGGAGTTAAACTTTGTACAACCTAAACTCAAAATTTTAGTTTTAGAGACATTTGAAAAATAATGCTGTAATCCAGCAGTAATTCGGTTCTAACAATGGCTATTTTTTTTTAAACTGACATCTTCGTAAAAACTTGATTTACAAAAAGAAAAAAAAAATCAGCTAAATAAAAATAATTACTGTGTTATTTTTATTTAGAGAATAAAGGTGGGTAAATTTAAAAATAGAAATAACTAATGTTGTTTAAGATGCAAAAAAAAAAGAGAGAGAGAGAGAGAGAGAGAGAAAAGAAAGAAAGAATTAAAAAGGAGGACAGTACTTTTTTTGAGTGTATAAACTAAAAACAAGCATTTTTTTCAGAATTTCACACTAAGGCGACAAAATTAGCTGCTGAACAAAATCAAATACTGTATTTTTTAGGGTGAGTAAATTTTAAAATTTTCCTTAAGAGATCCAAAATAAATAGATTAACAAATAAACAAGTTCCGTCTAGAACTATACGAGCCTACTTTCCCGTGTACCCATACTACTTTCTAGTACCTGATCAATATTCTCAAAAATAGCTAAAATCGCAAATTGTTTCAAACATATTTTTGCTAATTTCTAGGAATAAAGTATTCCTCACACATCTAAAAAAATTAAAAAAAAAAGCAGCACCTTTTAAACAAAGCAGCTAATACACTTTTTTCCCTTAAAAAAAAAAAAAATCTTTAACAGCTTTCAAAACGAAAAAATAATAATTAAAATTAATAAGCTTATTAAAATAAATACATCATATCAACAAAAAAAATCGTTTCTTTTTTCCCCTGTTGCCAAAAATAATTTTTTAAATGAATTAATGCGCTTACCAAAATAAATAAAAAACAATAAAAAGTCAACTTAAAGAAGTACTTTTCATTGTCAAAAAAAAAAAAAAAAAATCGTCTGCCCATATCGTTATGTAGAAACATAAATGACTTTGAGTTTACTCGCCGAAAACTGAATACCTAAATTAAAACTTTTGCGTGAAAATAAAAACAAATCATATCAACAATAATTATTTCACAGTGAAAACCATAGCTGCGGAGTCGGAGTCAATCTCATTTTGGGATAAAGGAGTCGGAGACGAATGTCCAAGAATCGGAGTCAGTCATTTGTCCTCCGTGTATAAATTTTTGCCAAAGCTACGAAGTCAGAGTCGAAGTCGGGGAGTCGGAGTCCGATTAATTGTCGGCACAGGAGTCGGAGTCAGGTGCCTCTAAATTCTCAAAGTCTGAGTCTGGAGTTTGGCGTCAATAGCTATTTCCAACAAAATTCGTTTGAAATAAATCCGCCTTCATGTACGGAATCTACATTGACTTTCAGTTTCCCCGTAGGCGCTAATGTTAAGTTTTTTTGAACTGTTCAAAATTGAACAAAAAATAGTTCGAATCAAAAAGTGAAATATGGGACTGAGGTGTCCTCGCCGAGATCTTTCGAACAAAAAAAAGTTTGTTCGAATCGGACTATTCATTCAAAAGTTATTAGGGGGGGGGGGGACAGACAGACAGACTGACAGACATTTTTCCCCATCTCAATACCCTACTTTCCAATTTTTAATTTTTCGATATTTATTTAATTATTTTATTTATTTTTGATTTTTTTTTTTTTTTTTTGTTTTTCGCGACATTTTTAAGATGCATTAAGCCTTCTTTCATGCTTTTTTCTTCTTTTTCTGACTTTTATTGGGAAAGTAGGCTAAAAAACAGTGGCAGTTATACACCAATCAAAATTTCAGTGCATTAATTAAAAATAAGCATTTTTGCTAATGGGGATTTGTTTGCTTTCAGGTGAAGAATTTAGCTACACAAAAACAATGACGGTAGATTTCATTTATGATACAAAATAAATTGTTGATTTTACTTGAAGAGATTACGTGTACGCCATTCAAAATTAAAAGATGTGTTACGAGACAAATAAAAATATTCTATGCAATAGCCGACTGAACAATAAATAAATAAATAAGTAAATAAATATAGGAAGAAAAAAATTGGCCCTCTTGCTAATGTGTTTGCTTGAAGAAGCAAGACATTATTTCCGATTGCTCAATTATCATACGTATAAACATACACGCGTAATTTACCCAAACGAAAATAAATTTATTGTTTTGACTTTGGGGAAATTACGCGTGTGAAGTTCAAAATTCAAAAAACAGAGATGCTGATAATAAGGCGAGTCAAGTTTAAAAAAAATAACAGTGTAATTAGCTGTTTTTATAGAAAAAAAAAGGGTTAAAAAGGTTAAACAATCAAAAAATCATTTTTGACAACATCCAAGTTTTCAAGAGTATTTTATCTCTGAACTTCACACACAGCAGGCTTTCCCCCCCCCCCCCAAGCTCTTTTGCTGAGGCCTGGAGAATCTCAAAAGAGAAAATGAACTCAAAAAGGAAGAAAATGCACCCTATCAGCAATTAGCTGGCATGGAAAGGGGTGCTCGGTTGGAGGAACAAACGAAAGATGGAACGGAATTCAGACGATCGATAGCTGTTGGGATGGAAGCTCTAGTATTTGCACGAATATAAGGGGGGGAGGGGTCTGAAGGGGTTGGAAAATGCAGGTGACGTCTGGTTTATTTCATGAAACTATTTTTTTTTTAATTCAAAGACTACAGTTGATTCTTGAGCATGCAGTTCTTCCTTGTGCTATCTATACTAATATTATAAAGAGACAGTGTGGATTTTTGTTTGTTTATATGTTCGAGGTAATCTCCGGAACCACTGCCCCTATTTGAAAAATTCCTTCACTGTATGAAAGCTGCTTTCTTACTGAGTGTCATAGGCTATAATTCGAAAAAAATCCGATAAATAGTTCTTTTTTTATTCCAATTCAGGCCCAAATTTCACATAAATTCTCGAATACGGGAGTGAAATATTACTTGCACATATTAATATTATATATCGTTGAAAAGGGTAGAATTTTCCACGTTCTAAACAATTTGTTTCAATGCTCTAGCTTAATTACGACGGGAGTAAACTCCAGCTTTGGTCGAAAAACTTAGCTTCTATCTTCAAAAGAAAAAAAGGTTTCAAGCGTTTTTAAATCAAATTCGAAAAATGTCATTTTGATTTTGGTTGTCAACTATTTTATTTTCGCGTTTCCATGGTTACGCTTTTTGAATTCATTGTTTCTTTCCTTATTTCGCATTTAATTTCTTAAACTTATTTTATTTTGTGTTTCCATGGTTACACTTCTAAAATCCATCTTTCGCATTTTAATTTCTTAAAAGTATTTTAATACCTGTCGACATTGTTTGGAAGGGTAATTTTGCATGGTGTTTTTTTTTCCTTCTTCTTTTATTTAAGCCTGATTGTTGATTGGACAAACGTGCTGTGGTCTTATTAGAACGTCAGTGCTCACCCAAGAAATCTTTACGTTCTACTACAATCGAAAGAGCTCGAAATTCAAATGGAAAACTAATTCCTGAAAGAAAACTATGTCGTCAATGCAAACAAATGCTAGAAACATTCATAGAAGTTGCAAGTAATGAAGAGGACCATTCTGACTTCTTGTATATACCTACAGAAGAAAAAGAAGATGCATTAAATGAAAGTTTTAATATTCTTGGAGATAGTCCTACAAAGAAGAAAAAACTTAGTGCTGAAAAATGCGTGTTATATGGGAAAAAGAAAGCAGAAAAGGTTAGCACAGCAGTTAAAACAATGATAGCTTCTGTTTTAGATGTTGATGAAGTTGATCTTTCTGAAAATAAATATAATAATTGCAAATTTCAACATGAAGATAGTGTTGACGTGAATGAAATTCTCTCTGCGCTAAAGCAAAAAACTGAAGCTGAATCTACAACTATAAGTGGAAAATTGCAAATTCTCACTATTATCCCACAAAGCTGGGGAGTAGAAAAATCATGTTAGCTTTTTGACACAACTAAGCACATGGTAAAGAAAGCCAGAAGATTGAGAAAAGAGAAAGGCCCACTAGAAGTACCAGGCTCTAAGAAAGCTGCTTCTACAATACCTGAGCATATAATAAATGTGCAATAGAATTTTATGGAAGTCCCGATGTTAGCAAAATCTGTCCTGGTAAAAACGATTATATCTGTGCGACAGCCTGGGCAAAGTAAAGAAGCAAAGCAGAAGCATTTCATTTTGTGCAATCTTAAAGAAGCGTACGCACTGTTTAAAAAGGAATACTCCAATTACAAGATTGGATTTTCAAAATTTGCTGATCTATGACCAAAATGGTGTGTGTTAGCTGGTAGTAGAGGAACACACTCGGTCTGTGTCTGTGTGATTCACCAAAAAATGAAGCTAATGATGACTTCTCTGAAACGATGTGCTAATCCATCAATCACTGATTTTTTGTCTCATTATGTGTGTGAAATTAGCAATGAAGAATGCATGCTAGGACTTTGTTTACAGTGCCCACTCCAAACAAAATTTGAGGAATTTTTAGACATATTAATGGACGATTATAATGAAGAATATGAGGGGACCGTTCAGCAGTGGATAACTACAGACCGGTTAACACTCATTTCAATTACGTTGTCTGTACCCGATATTAAATCTGAATTTTTATTGAAAATGAAAGCTTTGGCAAAACACCATTACATTGCAAAATCTCAATCAGAATATTTGAAAACAAGAAAATCAGATCTAAAACCAGATAAATGCATTTTATTGCTTGATTTTTCTGAAAATTTTACTTTTATCGTACAGGATGCAATACAGGGGTATCACTGGGAAAACACTCAAGCTACTCTCCATCCTTTTGTAGCTTATGTTCGGTCAAATGATGGCACAAAAGTAATTTCCATGTGCATTATCAGTGACTTTTTGAAACATGATACGGTGGCAGTAGCTGCATTTCAAATTCTTATACTTCCATACTTAATATCATTACACTCAAACATAAAGAAAATAATTTATTTCAGTGACGGTAGCTGAGCGCAATACAAAAACAAGAAAAACTCTAAATTTATGCTACCACAAAGATGATTTCGAATTAGACGCCGATTAGCATTTTTTTTTTTTTTTTTTTTTTTTTTTTGCCGCCTTCCATGGCAAAAGCCCGTGTGATGCCATTGGAGGCACAGTTAAAAGATCTGTTTACCGTGCTAGCTTGCAACGTCCTGTCAAATACTTTCTCCACAAGATTTGTTTTGCTATTGTGAAGGCAATTTTAAACTGATCAAATTTTTCTTTGCATCTGAAGAACATGAAGCAAACGCAAGAGAATTGCTTTCTGAAAGACTAGCTTTTGCCGCAACAATTGAGGGTACAAGAGAATACCATAACTTTATTCCGATTAGTAAATCTATGCTTTTGGTATCTATTGTGTCTGCAAACATATCTAATCAGATTAAAGAGTCTCCTGTAGGGAAGAAAAAAATACAAGAACTTACGCTTACAGCTAAATAAAATTATGTATGTATCAATTTTCAATGTTATGCTAATTTCAACTTATATTGCTTGTGTGATAAATATTTATAATTCTTTTTACAAACTGATTTTTAAAAATATTATTTAGTACTTTATAATTATGAATGCAAGTTGTTCAGTTTTGGAAAAAAAAAGAGTCTAATTTCTGTTTACATCAAATGTCTAATATTGCTATAAAATGCAGATTTAAAAAAAAAAAAAATTTTTAATGCAGTAATATGTTTTTTTTTTTTTTTTTTTGAATTCTTCTAGATATAGGACAATTAATAAATGCATTATTTTTCTTTCTTATTATTGTAAAGTCTGAGGGGACGAACACAAGCATATGGTATTCGAGGAAAACATGCATATGCTATCAGCGGGATATCTCTTCATGCAAATAATAACCAAAAGTAATCTCTTTTCCTGTGAATAGCTAACATATCAGTAACTTATTTTAGAAAAAAAAAAATAAGTTCCTAGTGCCCTAGTTAGGAGAAAAATGGCTACCAAGATGGTCAAAATTTCGTTTATTTGCCTTATGGGTTGTCTTTCAGCTTAAATATTTCCAAGAAGGAGTGTGAAACCCAAATAATTTATTGTGTAGTTATTTATAGGAAACACCAGTAGACTGCCAGAAAGTGAGCAAACCATTGGTTTGTTTCCCTTTTTTTGGAATCAATGTCTCAATTTCAGCGAAATCGGCAAAATCAAATTTTTGTGGTAGCAACTTCTAAGAGTACTGTACCTTAACCGTTTTCACTTTAAACATTGTAATATTTTTTTCTCAATGCCTGGAGTGACTAGTTTCCATTGATACCAAACACTTCTTTATTTCATGAGTAGAATTTTTAAGGGGGAAAAAATTAAATAACATCAATTTCTTGGCATTTTGAGCGGGGGGACAAATTTCGAGGACCCGTATCTCAAAAAATAAGTGAAGCAGGTACCTAAAAATTTGATGATATAGAGGCATGAAAAAGTCCTATCTGTGTACAAATTTAAAGAAAATCCGAGTCGGTCATGCAACCCCCATTGGTCGAGTTGGTATGGAATCACTCAAGTGCAAGATTCGGTGAATGCAAAACTGTGGCATGATTATGGCAAATAGAATACAAGTTTACAGTTCTAGATGGAATATACAGACATGATCTTTGAAACAGCAGTTGAGCCAGAGGTTTTTTTCCTCTCAAGAAGAGAAAATATTTCTTGAAGTTTTGAAGAGGAGGGAAATTCATTTCAGAGGATTGAAATTCACGGAAATAGTAAAGATGCCAATAAATTGATGAAATTCCATAAAAATAATCAATTTTCTAAGGATGAACTGGAAAATCGGTGGAAAAGAAGATACGTGCACTATTTTCATTTTTTTAACGTTTGAAGTGTTTGACACTGCGAATTAGCAAAACGTTTAAATATGAAAGAAAAAAAAAATCTAACAAATATTCAATTGTATAACCTTTTTCATTTTCGACGCTGCTAAACTTTTGTTCAAAAGATAAAGCGTTAAACTGTGCTTGACTAAATGTCTGAAATATCGAATAAGTTCCAGTCAATTAAAATAAGTTTTAAACTAACGCTCTAAAACTTATAAATATTTTATCTTTTATTAGCTGCGTTGCCCGGCTTTGCCCGATCTACCTTAAAGATAAAAATTGTGTCAAGTGACGTATATACAACAATCAGGGTTAAATAAATAATTAAAAAAAAACCAACCCTTCCCTTCCAAACAATGACGTTAGATATTAAAATACTTTTAAGAAATTCAATCGATAAAGATGGATTTAAAAAGCGTAACCATGGAAACACAAAATAAAATGAGTTTAAGGAATTAAAATGCGAAAGAAAATAGTTAACAATTTGAATGGAAATGTGATTTTTTGAATTTGATTTAAAACGGCTTGTAACTTTTTTTTTCTTTGGAGATAGAAGCTTATTTTTTCGACCAAAGGTCGTGATAGATCAGAAGTAAAAAATGTCGCTTTTTCCAATGATGTCAAAAGGGAACTGTGGGACAACCCCTTCACTTTTTATTAATAGATTTAATGAAGAGAGTAGTGCCTAAATTTCAGCTAAGCCTAAACAAATTCGAGCTAAAAACGTAAATAACTCCCGCCGTAATTAAGGAAGAGCATTGAAACAAATTGCGTAGAGCGCGGAAAATTCTACTTTTTGTAACGATATATAATATTAATATGTGCAAGTAATTTTTCACCCCCACATTCGGGAATTTATGTGGAAATTGGGCCTAAATTGGAATAAAACAAGAACAATTCATTGAATTTTTTTCGAACTGATCTGCAAACCTCAGGACTTAAAAGAACAAACTGTGAAAATTTCAGCGAAATCAGCCGGGTAGTTCTCAAGTATTGCGAGTTCAAACACACAGACGCTTTTTGGAGACTTCATTTTATACTATGTAGAGAAGATGCGAGTTTAATTTCCTCTTTGATTACGTATGAATAATAGAAGAAAAAAAAAGTTTGCGAGTTGAATCATTTTTGAAATCTGGAGCTTTTTTCCGATTCCCAGAGACAACAGGCACGGGGGTGGGGTGGGGGGCTTTACACGGGTGTTCACGGAAGCTCATCTACTATAGTTCTAGTCAATTTTATGTCAATTTCTACAGAAGAAAATTCGGGCGATTTTCACATAAAAAGAGGTTTTGAGGGAAGACACCGCTCCAATATTTCTTTTGCTACAGAAATTAAGCCCTGGTTGCATTCATATTTGTAAGGGACAATGATGCAAGGCTATGAATGTAAACTGTGGATTCTAAGAACATCATTCTGTGTGGATAATATTCCCATTCTTTAATCAGTTTCCCTCTTTCCCTTCATTATGTCGATTTTTCCTCAAGCAGAGAAGTTTTCCTACTGCCGAACAATCTGCATTTCGTACCCTCCTCTCGTGGGGAAAACAAATTTAAGCAACGAGAGACATTATCGGCGCTGAAGAAACAATCGAAAGTTGTAAAAACCGATAAATCGTTGCTCGTCTGGAAAGATATTTCAATAGGATTCCTTCCCATAATTCACTTTTGGAATAAAAGCGACGGGGCTGACACGATGCGACCATTAATCAGCGTTCGGAAGCCGTTATTTTCCATCCATTCAAATCAAAGTGTGCTTTAAGCTTTAAAAGATGGCAACAAGAATCACATACATTTTCCTGGAGGATGATGGGAAAATTATCGGATTCTATTCGATAAAATTGTTTCGACACATTTACACGTTCAAAAATGAAAAAAAAAAAAAATGAAAAGAAAAGAAGGGGGAATGAATTATATTCCCATACTTGTTCAGACGTTTTATTTTATTTCATATTTTTCACAACTCGCGCGAGTGAATTTTGAATTACGGCGTGAACGACAATTTTCGAATTAAGACCTTTCAGCGTAATCTATTGCTTTTGCAGAAGAAATGAAAAACAAATATATTTTTAAACAGGAGCACCAATATGTCACTGTCATATTTTTAAACATCATTATTACGTGTGTTAAACGTTTCCCATGGCTCTGTTTAAACTTTGGTTTTTCTTCTTGAAAACTGCAAAAGCACTTGTTTTTGCGTGCCGCAATTTTTGTGAAAATAAGATGTTGGTGATTTCGCGAGGTGAAAATTTCGCGAATTGTATTAGATCAGAACCGAAAGTTGAGGAAAAAAAAAATAATAATAATCGCGAGGCTAAAATTTTAGCGACCCCGAAAATTAAACCCTCCCGAAAGTTAGTACTTTTACAGAAGGGTCATTCCATAGAAATGTCAACCTCAACCTCAGAATTTTTTTTTCGTTAAAGCCTTAATTGTGACCCATCATTCAATTCAGCATATTTTCTAGTACATAAATCCAGTAACAGTTTACAAATAGTTCATTCGATGTTTTTCTTCTGGCTTTAAACGTGCGAGGTTGTAGAAAAGGCTTAGCATGTGCAAAAAACATGCGTCTACGTTTTTTGTGTAATATAAAAACTTTTGCAAATTTTTAAAAGAACTATGTTTATTCTAAATGATTAGATGTTAGCCCAATGAAATTGACTGTTCTTTTTGCGTACATTATAAGATAAGTATTTTAATTGGTTTGATTATTTCACTGAAAATATTTACGTAACGTTAATCACGAAAATGTGCTATGTGTGTGTTTCTGCTTAAAAACTAAACCAGATGATTGAACCAAACAGCACTTTTTATTTTCTTACATCTGTGTCATATCTACTTAAAAAGTGCAAAATATTTATTTCAGTATCAGTAGATATAAAATAATTAGTTAGATATAAAATAACGTAACATTTGAGCTGTAACTAATGTAACAGTTTGCATGTGACTAACGTAACATTTTAAAAATGACTGCTAATATTTAAAACTTATTTAATTTCATGTACATTTTCATGAACAATTTTAAATATGTAGGCATTCTATATTGATTAAAAATATAAAGGGTGAAAAATACCAGTAAAATTGCATCGTATAGACCTTCTGTTTACTTAGAAAAATACTTTTTTAAAGGTATTTATAAAGATACTTCCAATTTAAAGAATTATTAAAAAAATAAAAAAAAAAAGGTGAGAGATAGTAGAAATACAGTCTTAACAAAGGAGAACGTCTCTATTTTTTAGAAAATAAATCTCCACCTATTATTAAACTGAAGTAATGGCTGCTCGTTGGAAAACATTTGAAGATGTTACATGATACAGTGACAATAAGCGCTGCTGCCATATATTTCAGAAAATGCAAGAATGATCATTTAGAAATTCAAACATTTGCGGTGATATCTGAAATTAAAATGCATTCTGCAAAAACGTTCAAATATTTTTTTTTTTTTTTTCAATATTACATTTTAATTCAAAAGCATGCACAACACTATTCGTTCAATGAATCAGTAAACCTAAAAAAATAATATGCTATTGAAAAGTACTACGGAGTTTCTTGTGATGATAACTAGTATATCGGCAGAATACTAGAATTCGGTGAAACTATCAATTTGCATAATTTTTTTTTTTTTTTAAAGAGAGATATTTATGATTTAATTAGCCCAAAAATGATGTTATTCAGTTTGTAAAAGCAGTTTTTTTAAATTTTTTTCGCACATTCAAATTGAGTTAATTGAACTGAATCCTTTCATTCAATTTCTTACACTAATACAGAAAAAAAAGTAAAGAAATAACCATAATGCAACACAAAGAAGGTTCCTAAAAAGTGTAAAAGTAATATAAGAGCAAGAAATTAATTATAAAAAGTTTTTATATGCATTCATTGCTTGTTATTCGATTGTTACGTTAGTCACGTTACGTTAGTCACACACAGTTTTTCGTAAAAGTACCATTAAGGGCCAAAAAATATTCATCTATAACAAATCTGTAGTACATTTTTAAAAATAGATTGTTTACCTCTTACAAATATATCGGTCAATTTTAAATGCCTGCGTAAGTTTCAGAAAAATTTGCCTCGTAACATAAGCATTGTTTGTTAGGGTTGCAAAAATGTTACGTTAGTCACGATGCCTTTTTTGGTGAAAAAACACCTGCTAGCGCTTATTTTGCTTCAAATTCTTAGTAGAAATGAAAAATAGTCACCTTGTACGTTTTAAATCTGCATATTAAACCAAAACACATTTATTTTTACTCCCGGTGTAAGCAAAAAGTGTTTGAAAATCAGCTGCGAATGTTACGTTAGTCACTATGGAATGACCCAGAACCTACGATCAGTAAGCATCGGTGCGATATCTCTTTCTAATTATATGCACTTATACCAGTGGCGTCGCTACTACGGAGGGGGGACGCTACTATGGTGGGGCGAGCGGGGCGGTCTGCCCCGGGTTTCACCTTTCTGGGGAGTACACCCAAAGTGGAATTGCAAGTTTTTGAAAAATATGAAGCTAAAATGCATTTTTAAAATTGAAAATTTGAACATTTTCCGTGGGCAAATCCCCGGAGCGCCCTCTCCTTCCCTCAAATGTCGCCCCCCCCCGTCATGGAGTAATTACAATTCTCCAGATTTCATTCATATTGTCAATTCTTAGACCTAGTGGTGACTTACTCAAAAACCAAAAAAAACTCCCCCCCCATTATCTGCCCCTGTGTTTTGAGATACGTTTGAAATACCTAAGGGCCCATCCATTTCATACCCCCCCCCCTCCTTATTTAATCTCTTGAAGGCCTGCACATTTGCGTCTAGGGCAAGTTATATAAAAAAGTGCTCATAGTATTTATTTGCTTTTTGTGCTTTTCTTTAGCGTTTGTTGTGGGGAGGGGGAGACAGCACAAATTATCCCCCCTGGTGTCACCCATGCTAGGTACACCACTACTTATACCTACATCTAGAAATGTGTATCAGTGTGTTGTGCACTTTGTTTCTGTAAGAATGTTAAGGCATCTTACATCGCAGTCTTATTGACGTACCAAGAGTGGTGGGGGTGTGACTATTACAGTGTGTCTCCGAATACCTCGTGTAGCTTTGACTACGGAGAGAAGGTGGGTGAGCTCGAATAGGGAAGTTTTCGATTTTTCAATTTTATTTTTATATGATAGAGTAACATGTATGAACATCATAGGTGAAAAAATTTTTGCGATACGATAAGTAGTTTTTTTTTTAAATTAATTTTTAAAGTTCAAGCGCCTGTGACGTCAGATGGCATAGGAAGTGACGTCCGATAGGAGAGAAACGCTAGCGAACCGGTTCCCATGTCATGGGAGAAATCGAAGAACGTGCATTCGACTTCGAAGATGAAACGTAAAAGGCTTATCTTCTCGCGTTTCTGGAACATTAAACCTCTCATCCTCTCGGAAATATTCGAATTTCACCATTGATATTATTTGAGGAAGATTATTTAGATTGTGCTTTAACGAATCCGGCCTCCATAGTGTGTTCAAAAGGATTATTGAATTTCTAAAAAATAAAAATATCAGCGCGCTCAAAATGTCCCTAGCGAAAACAAGGGATCTTCGGCGGAAGGCTGCCCATTCGCGCCCTGTGACGTAGGCTCGTGACGTTTCAGAAGAGCGCACTTTTGCGCGTGGATTTTTAAAAATTCATTAAAAATCAACCACGGTGTTTTAAAATTCGGCGATGGTGAATTTTTTAGTTTTGAGGGTCAATTAACAATATGCAATAGCCAAAATATGAACATTTAATAGGTTGCAACTTCCCTATTGAAAACGGACCACTTCATTTAGTAATAGGTAAGATCAGGGAGAACGCGCAACTTTACTGCTTGCGCGTTTTCGCTGCCTATTACTAAATGAAGTAGTCCGTTTTCGCTTCCAGTTCACCTGCCATCTCTCCATAGTCAAACTTTACAAACTTAGAGACGAGTTAGATAATACTATAACAAGCAAGAAACACTTTGGAATATATGGTCTCAAACGCAATGCTGACGCGCTACATGTGCACAAAGCCAGATACCGAAATATGCGAAACAGGTAACTAAGAATGATAAATGATTACACAAATAAGATTATACAATTCATTTTCGTTTTTTAAATAGGCTCAAGTATTTACGACAGTTCTGTTCGTAAAATTGGGACTCGTGAAGAAAATTGGGGCAAGTATAATTCAAGCATCTACAACATCTATTCCCAAAACATTCCGAAGTGAAAATTCAGATTTTTCGTTGAACCAGAAGAAATTGGTAGGATGTTAAGAAGTTCACGAACTTCTCAGTGAAAAGAAAGCGTAGATCAGTTTTTTTAAACAGTCATTCCACGGAAAACGGTCATTTTGTCCGTACGTGACGCCTCATACAAGTCATCAAAAATAATACTTTAAAATATTAATGAACAAATGTTTTCTGCTCAATAAATTACAAAGTTATGTGTAACATTTTAAGCAAAAACTTTCGTCTCATTTCTCTTTGAAATCATTATTTTTTATGAAATATATGAATAATGAAACAGTATATGTAAAGTGCGGGACAAAGGGTTGACTTTTTCATGGCATGGCCCTAAAGCAGTCTTAGCGTTTCCTTGGATATCATGAAGTTGAGAACTGTGCTGAATTAGTTGAGACTCCGGGTAAAAATTACAGAAAAATGGGCTACAGGATGTGTCTCAAAATCAGGGCTGCAGAGTCGAACTGATTTTGGGGTGAAGGAGTAGGAGTTGAAAGTCGAAGGTTTAAGTTTTCAAAGGTCATTTTCCCTTGAAGCCCACAATTCAGAAAGTACTTGCGAAGTCGGAGTCGATTTGGTTTTGGGGAAAAGGAGTCGAAGGTTCTAGAATTTACGGAGTCGGTGTCTGTCATTTTCCTTCCGATTCCGCAGCCTTGCTCAAAATATATATTCATGATGACCACCTTGAAAGCTTCAAAGAGAACATGGAGAGCACTTATATCTAGACATAAAAAAGTTTTTATCGCCACCAGCAGACGAGAGACTGCATTTCGAGACTTTTTTTAATAAAAGTGAAAAGATTATCTCAAAATTACACATTTATAGATCCTTTGGCATCAATTGCAGAATTTTGGTTGAAACATACTGCTGATTTGAAATTTAATGTTCTCTTTTCGTCTTTTAATTTTGTGAAACCCGGAAATTCGTACTTTTCTCTCCAATTTCATGTTTTTATTCTCCTGACCACCTTTTTGCAGATAGGTAACGATTTTTCATGTTTTTATAGCAGAACCAATTGGAACATTCTGTTAGTTGCCCAGGCACAAAAATCGTGCACATTACATAGTGTTATTGTTCTCATATTTTAAGATGAAAACTTTCTCTCTCTCTCCTAGATATGCGCCGATAGTGTTAGATCAGAATATTTTTTTGAATGCTCAATTCTTTTTTTCTTAAATCATAGAAGAAAAAGCGGGCCATCTAATCCCGGTCCCGGTCTACCCTACTTCTCACAGTATAATTAAGACGACCTTCTTCCAGTAGTTATATTTATTGGCATTTAACTTCAAGTTTTTCCTTACTAATTTTCCAAAACGTTTTTCGTTTTCAAAGGTTTCAAAAAGTACAGTCACAAATTTAACTTTTACAGACGCAAAATGCCAGATCCAGTTCTAGGTAACTTGGATGATGGATGATAATATCATTAGACCGTTAATCCGTTCAGGACTGTGATCAAGTCGGAAAATAAAGCATTATATTCTTACCACGATTACTGTACGGAAAATGATTCCAAACTGTGGCCTCAATGACACAAGGTCGTTAGGGAACACTGAGAACATTGCTTGGCAATACGGTTTCTTCCTAGAGTTCATGAATCATTTGGAAACCGTCTCCCGGAATTTTCCAAGAATCGTATTTTTCTTTCTTTTTTTTTTACTGAGAATGAGTTCAGCTACCGTTAAGTATTGTTTACTTTGCTTCGCGCATGTACTTACACATATCTAAACATTAGTGTTTGTTGTGTGTAGTTTTCCTCGTTTCGCATTAAAACGGGGTTAATTGTTGAAGGTCAACCAAGCAGTTTAACTTTAATTGGAGTGAAGTCCGAATCATGATTAAATAAATAAAATAAAATGTATTCAAAATATATAGTGGGATAGACGAAATACAGTAAAACCTGTACAGTTGACCACTTTTGTCAAATACAGAATTAGTACTGCGTCGAAAGTATCAACCACTATAAGTTGATCATCTTTCTGAGTTGACCACTAAAGTAGTGCACCGCAAGTGATCCGCTTACACAGGTTTTTTGTATAACATAAAAACTAAGCTTTTGCAGAACATTTTTTAAGGAGAGAATCATGCTGGCAGAATGTTGCAAACAAACCAAAAAAAGAAGAAGAAAAAACCATCGGTGACATGAAAAATGGACGTTAAAAATCGTTTCACGCATCAAAGAAATTTAGAAACTGTTCTAGACTTTCCCAATTGCAGCGATTTATTACTTTCAATAACATGCAGATGTCCAGAAATCTTTTCCGTGTGTGTGCATCAATGGTGCCCCCATACCCCCTAAAAGAGCAGTTTGCGTTGCTGAACTTTTTACTGGAAACAGGGTATTCCTCTTGTTTACACTCCTGTACACATGCATCTAACCTTGAAGATTTTTATCCCTGCATTGTTTCAATCAAACCAAATAATCTTTTCTTTCTTCGAGAAACAACGGCAAACGCAGCGTTAGCACTGCTAGCAGCTAGTTGGCAGCATAACCTATGAAATAAAAAATCAGGGCGCGTAAACGCTACGAAGGGTAGGCGGGACTATCTATGACACCCCAAGGCCACATCGCAGTGATTGTCAAAAAGAGAAAGCATAATAACTACTCCCGGTCTAAACAAAAATAAAATATAAGTTCTCTTTCCGCAGAGGAAATTTTCCTGCTCAAGCTTTTCAAATTCTTCATCACCTTCCAAACAAAACACGTGGTTCTTAACGAACGAATAATGAGGTATGGAATTCAATACGGAGTAAATATAGGGTATCGTAGCCAAACGCCTTTACTCCAAAATCAAGACAGTTTTTGTAGAAATAGCTTTTCTCAACGTAATGTTTATTTGTTCAACAACCCATAAAAAAATTATATTCAAACGCATTCAAATACCCTAAATTTTGAGTTAGACAATACCCTATTTAATTTTGTTAGATTAATTTAACGCCGAACCAACACGAATATTAATATTTCTTGTAGTCTTGCGCGAAGCGTCGTAAAATACGTAAAGAAATTGTGACTTTTTAGCAGACATTAATGAAATGCTTCAGCTTAAGGAATCAAAAATAGGGCTTCGGCTTTATGGTGATTGTCTTAGCTTTTTTAAGAGTTCAGAACAAAACAAGATATTTGGAGACCCTAGAATTAAAATGTTCTTAAATTTATTAATTTATTGTGTTCAAACCAGTATAAATCGTTTGTAAAGATAGTGCTCTTAGGTTGTAGTTTTGGTCGGACAAAACTGATTTTATCCATGCCACTGGTAAAATTCGGTCAAAAGTGGATTTTTCCACCAAAGAGCTGGCCGAAACTACAAGTAATTGTGTGAAAGCACACTAATATGTGTTCACGTATAATTTACATGCATATTGCTGCAAATTTTGTTGCATAAATATAAGTAATAGAATGTGTATTTATCAAAACTGAAGTAATTTTTCAAACTGAGTTAGAAATTTAAATTCAACTTTTTTTATATTAACAATAAAAATTTATTCAGTAAATTGAATATACCATGCCTTGCCATCAATCTTCGAGTTGAACCGAACCATTGCTTCGGTCACTCGTCTGATCTGTGCTAAATTCTACATTAGCTACCAGTTTGTTTGGATCTCTTGGCTTTCTTAAGAGGTTTTCCATCTCCAGCTCAGTCACTTACCTATGCCGGGCTGATGAGTGCTAATAAGCACGAAGCTGCAGTCCTCGGCTGGAAATGACTGAGCTGGCGGTGTATTTCACGCATTAAAAATTTGTTCACAACAAATAGGACACTAAACAAGCGGCAGCTAGTTCTCACAAAATTCTAAGACACATTCAATTTGTTTAAAAAATTAATGAAACACTTTGAACAAATTTAAAATTCATTTTGTGCTTATGAGACTATGAAACAAGTGTATATTGTGTTATTTACACTCTTTGAAACATATTTCTTTAGTGATGTGACTTTCCTTTTGAAACATGCAGTATTTTAGTACTTGTAATATGTAAAATTAACTGTTTACTTAAATAATGAATAGTGACTGATTATGCAATTACTGTTTCATATTTCTTTCAGTTATGTATTAATTTATATTTATTTTAAACGTTATTTCCTATATTCACGACTAATGGTCAAAACTGGACAAAACTGATTTTATCCTAGCCAGTTTTAACTGGTTTTATCCGTAGTTAAATCCACAACTGGCCAAAACTCATACAACGTTGTCTTAATTAGTTATGGCTCTTAATTAGTTATAGATAACGTCAAATTTTTGGAGAAAGTTTTAGAGGTATTTTTCTCTTTCTTTGCTTGGTGGCGGTTCTCGTTCTTGGGGGGGGGGGGCGCATTTGGACGTTGAAGGGAATGCGCAATTGCTATTGGTGAGCCATTGCTCTCCCATGATTGCTCTCCCATGTTTTTCCCACTTTATTCTGTAATTGATGTAGTGGATCAATTGATCCCAGTCTACACAATGGGTTAAATGGACTTTCACGTTGACTTATGTAGAGTGCGCAAAATCTATTAAAAATGTCTATACAAGTTTAAAAAAAAACTTTTTGGCTGAACTACTTGAAATTAAAATCAACGTTAATCAGTAGTAATTGTGGATACGAATTTTGAAGTTAAAGGAATTCTTTTCAAATACAAAGAAAAAAAGAAAAATAGAGTTTGTCTATGAAAAGGATCCCTGAATAGGGAAGTTTTCGATTTTTCAATTTTATTTTTATATGATAGAGTAACATGTATGAACATCATAGGTGAAAAAAATTTTGCGATACGATAAGTAGTTTTTTTTAAATTAATTTTTAAAGTTCAAGCGCCTGTGACGTCAGATGGCATAGGAAGTGACGTCCGATAGGAGAGAAACGCTAGCGAACCGGTTCCCATGTCATGGGAGAAATCGAAGAACGTGCATTCGACTTCGAAGATGAAACGTAAAAGGCTTATCGCCTCGCGTTTCTGGAACATTAAACCTCTCATCCTCTCGGAAATATTCGAATATCACCATTGATATTATTTGAGGAAGATTATTTAGATTGTGCTTTAACGAATCCGGCCTCCATAGTGTGTTCAAAAGGATTATTGAATTTCTAAAAAATAAAAATATCAGCGCGCTCAAAATGTCCCTAGCGAAAACAAGGGATCTTCGGCGGAAGGCTGCCCATTCGCGCCCTGTGACGTAGGCTCGTGACGTTTCAGAAGAGCGCACTTTTGCGCGTGGATTTTTAAAAATTCATTAAAAATCCACCACGGTGTTTTAAAATTCGGCGATGGTGAATTTTTTAGTTTTGAGGGCCAATTAACAATATGCAATAGCCAAAATATGAACATTTAATAGGTTGCAACTTCCCTATTGTTTAACGAAAAATCATTCAATGAAAGTGTCTTCGATTTTGATTACTATCCTGTGCTTCCAATGCTGCTTTTGCTTTTGATGTAGCATAATCTAAAAGTAACCGTACTTTTCAGCGAAAGAATAAAACAAGCGTTGTAATATATTTTAAGGGGGTATTCTAGTCTAGAGACTCAATTTTTAGACGATTTTGCGAGAGAGATTGCAATAATAAAAAATAAAAACTGTAACCATTTTTACCATCAATTTTTTTATCAACATTTTATTGATACTTGAGAAATATAAAAATGTATAATACTGAGGGGGGATTTAAAATTGAAATCAGTAGAGACCGGCAAAGTGGGGACTCAGAAAAGAAAAAAAGGTGTCTACTGATTGACAAGATTCCAATCCTCCTGGTGTTCTGAGACATAAAATTAAGATCGATTCTTGTTAAACAAGGATGTAGAATATTCTGGACGTAGCCGATTTGAATAATAATAATAATAATAATTTGAATTCTGAAATTTTGAATTCAAATTATGTGTTTCGCAATCACGAGTTGCGACAGGACCCTACTAATTGGGGTTATTGCTTTTAGAAAAGGCTCTTGTCCCCCTAGCCTGCTCCTCCTCCTGGGCGGTTACGTGTATATAGTTGCGTGTGTGTGTGTGTGTGTGTGTGTATGCTTGTGTGTGTTCGTGGACCTGTGTGTATGCACGTAGACCTGTGTGTATGTGTGTGAGTGTTGAGTGTGCGTGTGTGTAGGACATAGATGCCACCACCGGGGGGACAGTGCTCAGGACAAGAGGAGGTGTGCCTGCAGAGGCCGGTGGGCGGTGGTGCTGCAGAGGCCCCTGGTCAAAGCTGAAAAAGGAACCGGACCTCAAAGACGGTCAAGTCAGAACAATAAGCAATCGTAATTGCTCAAAAAAAAAAAAAAAAAAAAAAACACAAAATCGCGCCTTTTTGAAAAAACAGAAAGGGGAGGGGGTCATTCTTGGCTCCTTTTTTCAACTTTGGTAATTTTTTAAAAATAGCAACAAAAACAAAAATACAGAAACTTATACGTGGAGACAATTTTGATAGTACTATTTAGAAAGTCTGTACCAAATTTCAAATAAATCGGTGCATTAGAACTTGAGATATCTTGTCAACCGTATTGAAAAAGTAGTTTCGAGAACAACGCGTTTAAAGTTTGCTGTCGCATTTCGGGCAGTCTGAGTGGTTTAACGGTATGCTATACCTATATGTTTTTTAATAGTCATCCCTGCCTTATATATTGTTCCTTTCTATACCTCAAAAGCTACATTTTTGGCAGATCTTTCAGCCTTATAGCAATTTTCCTTTTTTTTTTTTTTGAAGCTTCGGAAGCTTGTAACTTGAAACATTTGTTACGCTGTTAATCTCGTTTGCTGGCTTTTTCCTTGTCTATCTAGATGTAAATTACTTTCTTTGACTTTTTTTTATCCGTTTTATATTTAAAATTTGAATTTAACACTGAAAAAATACACAGTACACGGGGAACGTACATATACGTGGCTTGATTGTTGTTTGTCAGGTATATATTAAGAAAAAAGAATTTATCTTAACAAAATTAACTATAACTTCGAAAATATTTCGAATTTCCGTAAATCCTCTTATAGCAGAGGTTCCCAAACTTCAGACTTCCATGGACCCTCTCCGGAAAACTTACGAACTTCGTACCCCCCCCCCCCCCCAGGGGCACAGACTTGCAAAATTTATTGGGGAGGGAGGCAAACGTCTTCTGGAGTCTAATTCAATTAAGAATAAAAATGTTCTCACCAAATTTCTGCAACAAATTTACTAATAAAAATGAACTTTTGAAGTTAGTGAACAAAAGAGTAAGCCTAGTGAAAGTGTGTTAATTTTTCATATGAGTTGTATTTTTATGGTGTATAGTGGTACCCGCACGGCTTTGCCCGTAATTGAAAAATTAAAAGATCTTTTGGTTCGCCTGTATATTTACAAATAATGTATTGCGAATTTTCTCGCCAATTGGCTTCTGCCCATGTTACGGTTCCACGTTATGATAACTTCGTAATTTACTCGTCCATCTCATAATAATTTTGTTCTTAAAATTGGAATAGAAAAAGAACTACATCGAATTTTCGAAAAATCGCTTCGAGGTGCACACCTCCAAGCTACAAACCAACTTTGTGCCAAATTTCATGAAAGTTGACCGAACGGTTTAGGCGCTATGCGCATCACAAAGATCCTGACAGACAGAGAGACTTTCAGCTTTATTATTAGTAAAGATAAAGAAGATAAGGATTTTAATTATTAACTATGGATCGGACCAACTTATCCTGGCAGCGTTGTAATGCTGATAATGATTATAGGATCTGCGTAGCCTTTACAATGCTGCCTGCTTAAGCAGTTTGGCTCAATTATAGGGAGCCACCGTTCTCTGCACGCTATCGGAGTCCAGCAGGTGCGGGTTCAATATAGAATGAAGTATGCTACACTAAATATCTTAGACCTTGATGATATGGCCAGAACGAAAGGACGATTGCCCAAAATTTGGCGACTGTATGAAAATCTCACGCATCAAACGTTTTCTTTCACTTCAAATGATTTTGCTGAATTAACGCAAGCATAGTATGCAAAAAAATTTATAAAAGAGTGGTTCTCCATAATTATTAAAATCGACTGCAAACTATAGCATTTGATCTATTTCAGCCTTTGCTTGAAATTTTGAATGTTGACTGCTAAATTGAGTCTTGGAAATTTTGGAGCAAAAGTTTTATTTGAAGTATAATATCCCAGCTGTAAAAATCTGCCTGAATGTTTGCATTTTAATAGTTTTGTAACAATATGAACTTGGTCATGAAAAATTCGATTTTTTTTTTTTTTTTTGGAATTTCTAAACTAGAATGCTCCCTTAAGCTATTTTTTTTTACTTCAAAGGATCTATTATCCATTTAACTCAATACAACGTTTTGAACGGTGAACCAATTTATCCATAGATTTTTTTAATTTGGTTTTTGGAATGTTACCTTTGTAGAACTAGAATTTTCCCACGACATCCCAATCTATCTCACGTATGTATACGTACGAACATATATTGACACAGTGGGCACTTGGCGGTTCCCGTTACCTTTTCCTGGGGCAAGGAAAACTCCTGATTTATAGTATCCATATATAATGTAAGGCTTAAAGGAAACGCCTGGCTCCTGTAATTTATACAGATGATCAATAAATCCTAATAATATGCGTAGGTAATATTATCCATCACAGACTATATTTATTGGCTACTATAAAGGATAGACTAAAAGAATAGAAAGAATATTAAATTCCTGGAAAGGAGGGAATATATGCGAAAAATGCTACACCCGTACAAACGAATTGAGCAATTTAAGAAAATGTGTGTCGTAAAGACACGCGATAGAAGTGAAACTTAAATAAAAAAAAACTGTTATTTTACCCGCACGTTTTCTCTCACGCCACGCTCTTGTTTTTTCTGCGCCTGACTTAGGCATATTCAAAACGAAATTGTATATTTTAATGAAGAAAACGGATTATGAACAACGGAAAACTAAACAATACTTGAAATCTGCTTTCTAATTAATGCCCTAGAACAATGAAAAACAGTTAATTTGTTAATAAAATATAAGTAGGAGAGACCGGGGCAAGATGACTATGTTAACCATTTTCGTTGTTTATTAATTTATTTTTAAGGATGATAAAATTAATTTTACATGAGCTTTTACAGTAGTCCATTGTAGCATTAAATATATTACCATTTAATTTTTAAGATAAAAATAATGAAGGATATTTTTATTTTTTCATAACCTTAACAAATCGTCATCTTGCCCCAGTACTGGGGCAAGATGACTTTGACGTTGGGGCAAGATGACAACACTGAAAAAGGTTGGACATAGTTTATGATTTAAATATGTTATCTAGTTTAACAAATAATAGCTGTGTTTTTACATCTTACAAAGTATCAGATTAAGCGTAATACATTGTAGCGTAATGTTGAAGTATTAAGTTGTGCACCTAACAATGGGCACAAATAAAAATTGCCATTTTCATAATTTGAACATTCCTCATGCCACCACTCGTGGCTTTTACAGCACTGGATCCATTCATCTGTTGGATGGTCACAATATTCCTCTGGGTAAGCAGGGCATATTATAACACTATCCTTCTAAGTTGATGCAACTGAATCGCTTAACCCAAATTGTATAGAATTGGACCTACAGGAACTTAGTTCGAGTTGTTTTTACTCCCTTTTTAGCTTTACGGAATGATGTTCCCTTTTTTTTTTCTGAGCAATCACGATTGCTCTTTGCTTTCATTTGACTGTTTTTGGCGTGCTATCATTTTTCCCACCGGCGCGGCGCCACCCTCTGCCAGCACCACCCGTCGCGGCGGCCGGCCTCACGATGCTGCTCCTCTAGCGAAAACCGTCTCCAGGTTGCGTCCATATCTTACACACACACGCATACATACACGCACCAACACACACGCACACACAAACACATACACGCACCAACACACACGCACACACAAACACATACACACACATACACAAACACCACCATACACACACATACCCCTACACACATACACAAACACCACCATACACACATACCCCTTCACACAAATACATACACACACGCATGCATACAGACACCTACATATACACACAAATACACACAACTGCCCACACATTCATGCCTGCACACAGACACAAACACATATGCTTACACACACACACACACACATACACATACCCCCCCCCCACACACACATACAAACACACACTCGTGATTGCGAAAAACATAATTTGAATTCAAGATGACAAAATTCAAATTAATTTTTTCATTTTTTTTTTAATATTCTATTTTTTTCTTCCGTTTTGCTCCTTGTTCTGACATTTCTCTGATTTGTGTGCTTGTAAGAATGTTTGAGCTCAGTTTTCTGCTTTTTCTTTTTTTCTCTCTCTCTTATTGTGTTACTTTAGGCAGTGCATTGAAATCAGAAACACTAACAGGCTTCTTTGGTGCAGTGGCGTAGCTAGACCCGACTTTCGGGGGGGGGGGGGTTACTTCTTATATATATATATATATATATATATATATATATATGTGTGTATAATCGCTTGGAATTTTTCCCTTTTCTTCTTTTTTTTTCTTTCTCTTCTCTCTTCTCTTTCTCTTTTTTTTGAGACTAACTTTTCGGGGAGGGTTTTGTCCCCAAACCCCCCCCCCCCCTTAGCTACGCCCCTGCTTTGGTGCATCGGAATCGGCAATTGCCGTAAGTTCTGCTTCGTCTGGAGGGTTTATATTTTATTTTCTACTATCAAGGTCTGAGTATTAGCACTATTATTCTCAATTTCATCACCAACGAGCACGTCATCTTGCCCCGCCTTTCGGCCCGTCATCGTGCCCCGGACTGCCTGTTTGAACTGATTCATCTCTATTGCCATGAAGGATGGCGATTAATTGACATTTATTCATGGTAATAGGTAGTATTTAAACTAAGTTTCTCATAAGTACTAAAGAAGCACTAGAAATCTTATCTGTATCTATAGCAGAGCTTATTTACATATGCATAAAAGTTATATCGTGGCAACAGTAAACAATGAGAGCTTCTGAACTAACACAAATATGGCGATTTCAGAGTCTTTATACTATTTCTGAGCGAACAGCGGATAGCAGAGCCAGTGGTATCCAGTTGATGCTGTTACCTTCTGGAAAACACAAAAAATAAGGTATTCGTCATCTTGCCCGGCTCGTCATCTTGCCCCGGTCTCCCCTAACTAATTTCAAAGCTGAACTTAAGCAATGTGAATTACGCGATCTTATGACTTGACTGAATAATATGCTTTCTTGTTCTCGACCTTGAAATTAATTTATTAAAGTTTACAAACAAAACTAACTTAATAATTACTATTATTTTTCAGTTTTTGGCAAAAATTAAAAAACAACTACGCCACTTCCAACCAAGGTTCGCCGATATATATCGGTCGATATATATCATGATATATATCACGATATATATCCGATGTTTATTCTAAAAATATCATGATAATTTGAAATTTTCGATATTTATTTTTTAACTACAATATTTGAAGTATAAAAGGTATATGAATTAAAGAAATTAATATTTTTAATTTATTATTAAGAATTATTAAAATGTAATTATGTATATGAAACATATCATTAGTATAATGCAATAAAATAATATTCCTTTTTTATTTTATAATTATAAAAGTATTAGTAATGTGGCAATTTTAATATAGATTTAAAATGCCTAGTTGACCTTTTAGGTAGTCAGGAAGAAAGGAAAATGTCTTGTGGTTGTACACTGACAAATGTTTATTTTTTTTATTATTATTTCTTTGTACAAGTAGCTAACAAAAGAAAAAGGAGTGAAGCAGCCAATGCTTTTGTCTATAACTGAATAAATACTGTTTAAAGTACTTAAATATTTACATAAAATGTATATTTTTATGTAATGAAAGAAACATTAATTTTAAGTCTATTATACTAATAATATAAAGAAAATAAACAACAGTGACGGATGTATATCGGATATGTATCGAAATATCCGATGTATATCAAAATATCGGATATTTGATATTTTCGAAAATATCATGATATTTTCGAAACCTGCTTCCAAAACATAAAAGCTTGCGGATCAGAATTTCAAAGCCCTCGTTTACAAAAGTTTCACTTCAAAAAAAGTGCTTTGCACTAACTACACTAACAAATATTTGGCATCCCATTGAATATTTTTCAGATTTTAAAATGTGATACGAAGCACATTACTTTTCGCACTTTGACAGCGGTGGTAATTTATTTATAAATGAGAAATCACATTACCGTTTTCCCATTACTTCTTCCGCGTCAGTAATCCATCACATACTTAGTGACACTGTAGACTGTACCCGTAATTGTGCGAAATGAAATGTCTCAAAAAACATCTGCCGGAAAAATCGTCTGCTCGGAACTTCGGAAATTCATTCTTTTTCCTTGTATTGGAAAGAAAAGAAACTGATTAATGTTCATTTCGAATTTCTAATCGATTGCGTGCGCAAATTTTTAAATTTCTCTTGATTATGCATAGGACTTTGTCTTGAATTAAAAATTAATGAGCGCGAATTGTCATCAATATTTCATTGCTGTACCTGTCTAAGGTAGCTGAGATAAGTCTTTGAAAATAAGATTTCTTAGATGATTAAAATGCGTTTCTTTCTCCCCCTCCCCCCTTTTTTGCTTATTTTCTCTTTATTTGTTTATTTTTTCAGCAAGTCCTTTGCAGATTAAAAAAATTCATTTCTCACAGTTTTAAAATTTTATAACTAAAATTAAAAAAAAAAAAAAACAACAAGCCGTGGCTGTTTGTGTGTCATATTATTGTCATACCTCCAATCCAAGTTTTCGTAAGAAGTATGAAATATTCTCGCTTATCCCAGTGGTTTTCAATCAGTTCCACGAAACTATTTAAGTTTCACGAGTCAAAATAAAAAGTATTGATGTGTAAGATATCCAGAACTATTTCTAAATGCCAATTTTGTCTCATTCTGTGCCTGAATTCACAACTTCAACTGAAAAATGTTGCATATTTTCTTAAATTTTTTTATAACTTTTAATGTTTCATACTCCCTAACTTCGACGATACGAATGAAAACCACCTCATCAAACAGTTTTGCTATCGCTCTTGCGCTTCGTAATTGTTTGTATACACTTTTGCTTTTTTTTTTTAAACTCTTTGCTTCAACGATTGTTTTTGAAAACACACCTTTTAACGATGTTTGTAAAGTAATTAATGCCTGACTGGTTTCAAAATGTTTGGAAAAGATTATAAAATGTCAACAGTTTATACTTCAATCTCGTTTGAAGTTTCATCCCTAACAATTCAGAGGAGAATTCAAACACCATCCTGTAGTTAAATCGGTTGCTTTTCAAAACAACACACACCTGTTATTTATTTTCTTCACAGGTTACGCTTCACAAATGGAATGTAAGCTTAGATCTTTGAGTGAAGCTAGCTTTTCCAAGAAATTTGCAGATGCAAAAATGTTTTTGAAATGGAAACTAGTGCGTTGATAACGTTTGATAATTCTATACACGCTCTGGATGAAAATTTTCATGGTTATAGTCATGTTGCATTATATCTTTAACCGGTTAGAGGGAATGAGAATAGGAGCAGAGTATGATTGTAATTGTAAATCATTTGTACATATTCTTTTACAAATTTCAATAAGATGTGGTACAGATTTCATTCATTGTTTTGAAGGAAATTGCGGTGGTTCCATTATAAAATAAATTAGAGTTATCTTACGGAAATTCCGTAAGAAAATTCGAATTTTTCTATAACTTTCGATTCGAATCTATTTTTTTACAAATTATTTCAACATTAAAGAACATGAGAAATAATCTTATTGTTTCAAATTTTACATGATTGAAGGAAAACATGCAGAAGAAGAAATCTGTTACATAATTATGCAATAAATATTAGAAGTCATTGTTGGCTGATTTTTCCAAAACGCATCTCCCTCCTCATCTCTAGTAAAGTTTATGAACGCTGTTAAGTTTCCGCGGTAGTGGGTTGAAGTCAACGATTAAGACTTAGTTAAGTCGAATAGACAAAAGAAATCATCGAAATCGAATTTTCGTAGAATTTTCTCTCGAATTCAATGAGTATCACATTATCACAATTATGTTGTAGCCAGGGGCGAGATCGTCGATTTTCTAGTAGAAATTGAAGTAATTTTCTCCGCTTAATGGGGTGGTTTCCTTCAGTCAAAAGTACTACTTTTAGTCATTGAAATGAATAGAATGAGCAAAAAAAAAAAAAAAAATTACATGGATCCAGAAACTACTTTCATTTTCCCAACAGGTTTTTTTTTTTTGAATTAATTTTTTTAAATGTCCGATTGTTCAAACAAGGCGTGTTCTTTATGATGTCACAAATAATGCAATTTGGCGCATCTTTCTACTACGTTTCCACGTTATGATAATCAAGCAGCGAATTAAAATTACGCTCTACGCTTGCTATCAGCTATATCGTTGCCAATACACGTGAGTAAAGATGCGAATTAAATATTTTAATTTGTGAATGGCAACATTAGATGGCATTTTCATCATTTGTGAAGTCACACGACAGAAGTGTAAACAATAAAAGTGCAACGATTTAAGTATTTTTTTAAAAAAAATTAAACTTTAAAAAATATTTAAAAAATGGTCAGATCCTATGTTTTTAAGCATGCTCTTTCAGAAAAAAAAACTTTTAAAATTTTGGAAACGACCCCATTCCTATTTAAAAGAAAACGGAGAATGAGTGCACTAAATCCGGCATTTGTCGATCTGCATCATATTCTACAAATTCTACAATTGCATAATTGGTAAACTTGACTGGGAAAAACGTGCAGTGCGATCTTTCAAGTGAAAAGAGTCTTAATGACCAAAGGGACGTAAGAGGAATGACATTCTCAATGCATAATGGTTGCAATGAAAATGAGTCGTTTCACATATAAACAGAGAAAAAGGCGAAGCAGGGGGAATCCTTTTAAGCCTTTTTTTTTTTTCAAACTGAAAAAAAAAAGTTTATTTATTAGAGAAAATAAATATTTAAACGAGCTGAGAGAGACAATGTGTGTTTGCTAGTATTATAGGTCGTTTGTTGCACATTTAGTAGCATACTAATAATTTGAATGACTTAAAAGCAACAACTGAAATTGGGATTCATTTATAACTTTTTAAAGAGAAAATTTTCTGTTATTTTGAGAGACAAACTTTTTTTTTTTACATTGAACAGCTGTATTTCTTTCGAATAAAAGTATTTAGTTTTAGGATTAGAAATGTTTGCTACATAATAGGATTGTTTATTTGAGATCAATTAAACGTTTCTAATCAGAAAAAAATAGTATTGTTAATTAATATGAAAGCGAAATTAAACCAGTTACTAATATTTATAAAATTACAAATAGAATTTTTGCTTTTTTTTTGTTAAAAATATTTTTGTAATCTCGTTTTTCCCGGCATGCCGGAATGTAGCAGGTAACGTACTGAAAATCTGGTAAACCCCAAATTTTGCGACATACCGGTTAATGCTACGGTACGAAGAACCCGGAAAATACCGAGTTCTCTGAAACTTATTAGGCAAAGCGGGTGAATATTTTTCTTAAGGATTTCAGCAATTTATCCTACTTGAAAAAAAACACTTTTTGCATGTTGAAAACACCATTGTATCACTTATATGTTGATGACATGTTGTCTTAACCCCTAATTTTTAAATCAAAAGAAAAAATATTTTTGGACGTTGGAGTATACATTCGCCTCGGATAAATTTGAGAAAATTTAAACACAGAGTTTAGCGGCTGTAATCAATGAAAATAATGCATAATTCATAATAATTCATATCAATCCATCATCTAGCTTCTATAATCAAAAGCCGCTCAGGTCGAGATTTCGCATCGCATTTTTCTTCTTGTGTCCCTTCCACACAATGTCATTGAATCTTGCTCCCTCTCCCCGAAAAAAAGAAGGAAGAAAAGATGGATCTGTTCTAAGAAGAAACATTGGCGATTCAAGAGATCCACCTGTGAGATTTTTGTATCCATTATTACTTATTTTGTTCGCTGATGTGTTGTTCACAATTTTCGACTTTAATAAGTGTAATCAATTCGATGCGTCTTTTTCAACTTTTGTTTCGTTTTTGCTCAACTTTTGGTTCAAACACTGCCCCCCCCCCCGGATATTCGAGAAAAGTGTTTCTAAATTACATATCCTCAGTTTTTTTTTTTTTTTTCAACACATTAAAAAATGTATCGAAGCTGATGTTGACTTTCTCAATGAGATATAAAGTCAGCGTTTTTTCACTCAATTTTTAAATACCATGAATAATTATTTTGCTGTTCATTAACGGAATATTGAAGGGAGGAAAACCCTAAAGGTATTCATTAGAATAGTTTTACACTAAAATGAAAAATAACGATACGCGCGTGTAGCTAAAAATACAAAAGACTGATACATATGTTCGTAGTTTAATTTGAATTTGATACACAAATTTTTAATTTAAGTTCGCTTTTACTATTTTAAACACAAGTTAGGACATTTTTCTGAAAGTACACTGTTAAAACTACAGGTTGCATTTGGCACTTTTCGAGGGTGAAAAGCTTGTTCACCAGCGGCACTCTTTACGGTGCCGAAATTGCACCCTTAACACGGGCGAAAAACCGGCACCCTTCACCCAGCGTGCACCGCGGTGAAAAACGGAACCCTATAGCAGAACATTGGCACCCTCTGTTTTCTGTTGCTGAGCACCCCCCCCCCCCTTCGGTTTTGTGTGCATTTCCGTAAACAATTGTATACATTATTATTTATTGTTTTGAGTTATAAAAAGCTAAGTCTTGGTACATTTTCCACATTGAATAGTTCTGAAAATGATTAAAACTTGTACTTTAAGGCATTTGATCACATTTCAACTTTCGAACATAGTTTAGAAGTGTTCATGACTTAAATTTGTCTGCCGTGCACTAATTTTCGTACATCCACTTGGATTGCTCAGTAATTTTAATATATGTTATTGACATTTACTGCAGCACGATCGTACCGAAAATGAAGAACGTAGGTACTATTTGTAAATCATTTACACGAACAATAAATATTCAATTATGTTGCAATCATGGAAAAATAAAACCTTTCATCACGTTCGAAATTTTAATCAAAGAGCACCATATTAGTACGTACGTATGATTCGACATTTGAATATCCGTAAAGAATATAAAAGAACAAAAGTCTTTCGATAAATTAAAAGCCAAAACAAATTCTAACGAGTTATTCATTCTTACTATTACTAGAGTGACGAAAAAAGTTCAGTCATTCGCTTTAAGCAATAACGCCGAGGAAAGCTAGTTAACTTAGACACGATATAATAAATAAAAAAAAAACGAGACGGAGAAGAAATTTCTTTTTCTCAATCCGCTTTCCTTTTTTTTTTTCGTGCTTTTATGTTTTTGCTATTTGCATCATCGTAATTAGAGTTTCCGTTCACTTGCTGAGTGCATCACATTGCTAACAATGAATCTCTTAGTTAAAAATCCACAAGATTGTTGATAATACAAGCAAGTAAAACCACATAGTCAAAATTAATAGTTGAAATAATTTTTCAAATATCATCTAATTTAAGCGTTTTGATTATTAAATGTTACTTATCCGGTGCTGATAGCTATTTTTAGGTAAAATTTATGCATGATAGGAATAGCAAATGTATATAACGGCTAACTGAAGAATCAACGTACCTTTGAAACAATTTTAAATATGTTCGAAAGCCTTAAAAGCTACACTATGATCAAATGCATGTACTTACGCGAAACTTTGAAGAGTAAATCGCAGAAACTTATAAGTTTTAATCCAATTTCGTACTTCATTCAATGGGAAAGTGCATGTGCGTAGTTATTCTTGCGTCCGCCATTGATTGTGGTTGAATGATGTCAGAGCGGAGAGCGCATGCGCCAGCGTTTCACCCATGCATTTAGGAGGTCCGTTTTCACATTTATTAGCGTCATTCACCTTGATCACACTTCCTAGCCTCTACTGCACCCTGAGGCCCGGTGTTTTCACCCCAGGGAGCCAAATAGTTAGTCAAAGGCACCCGTAGTTTTGACAGTGTATAGAACTAAATAAAGATATTGTAAAAGAGCAGGTATAAAGTAATGAAACTCTTTCTCCTTTTCATGTATTTTTTCATTCATTTTTCTGTTTTAATTAGTAAATTCAACGAGAAAAAAGTTTTGGACTTTTAGATTTTGCAATTTTTAAAAACTTTCAGATTTGTCAAACTTGTTTTATTCATTCTATTTTCGGTGCATTTATTTTGCTATTACATCAATATTACTTTTAACGTGAATCATTTTATTTATCTATTTACTGATTTACATCTCATCTAAAAAAAACTCTGGATTAGTATTTCATTGTCTTTTTTAAAATTATTATTTATTATTATTCTATTTTGTGCATCAAATAATTTGGGAGACATTGAGGCTTCAAAAATCGATAAGTAATTCGATATTGTAAATGGTTTTCGAACCACCTATTAGAGAACTGTAAGACCAGAAAAAGGGAGGCCTGCTATAATCCATTGCATTAGGCCGGGCTTTTAAGTATTCCTGGTAATTTCGAACTGGTTCAGCTTGATCTATAAAATAGTACTTCATTAAATTTATGTCCGATCCAGAGCATCCAACTTCTAAACCAAAACATCAGTTTTTTCTCACACAATCAATTCGTAATGTAATTTTGTCTTTTCAATCTTATAATTCGTTTTGTCTTTTTTTTTTTTGTTTTGTTAACGCGCTTTATTTCACTTTGTTTATTCCAATAATTCGAATGATGCCATGCCGATGCCATTCGAATTCCATGCCGATGGAAATATTTATATTTCCATCGGCATGATCCATGGTAAGAATGCTTTACTTTTAACCACAAAAGCAACCACAAAAGCAAACAAAATATTCAAATTGAAATCGTGAATGAATCTGTATGACGTCTAATTCACGTGCGACTGACCAGCGAACTATTGATCCAGAAGACAAAATACCCGTAGACTATTGATCCTGCGGATCTGATGCTCAGAGCGTCTAAACCTAATGACTCTGCAAATAAATTCGAAAAAAAAAAAAAAAAAAAAAATCAGGAGTGAAAACGAACATGAAAATCAGACACGACTGACAAAACTCTCAAAAATAAAAATTCAAATAAATAAAAATTACTGGCAAGAAACAACTATAGGATGTGCTACGGACCATAGGGGACAGTGTTGTACCTTGGGACACTTTTCATATTTTAATTTTATCGTCAATTAATTACTTGAATCAAATTTAAAATCTAAAAGTCATTAAAATATCCCAACATATTTAAATGCAATATATTTTTTAAATTTCATACAGTTTGAAAATAATATACTGCCAGCCATTTCAAGTAAGAATTCCAAGCTGTCCCAAAGTAGAACATCCTATTTTACCTTGAGACACATCCTGTTGTACTCTGGGAGTCTTCATGATTCAGGAAACAGCCATATACTGTAAACACGGGCTACTTTGGCCTTAGAATCCTTCAACCCAAATGGATAAAAAGATACAACTCCTCTGTCAACCTTCAGGGCACAATTTTTTCAACATATTTTGACAAATTCCACTAGAGAGCATCCCCAAGCACTCAATTATGTATGCCAAGCGGTTCTATAGCTCTGCCCAGGAAGCAACACTAGTGGTTCTGCATTCCTTGTGTTAGTATGTGCCTTCCTAACCTCTCAAATTTCTCCATGTAGAAGCACGTATACATCAGCTAAGATTTTTTTACGTACCTATTTACGAGCACTATTTAATACTCTATGCCGTAGGATAGTTTTAGTTCTCATTTCTGTTTAGGTTTTGTTTTAAAAAAATGACAAGGACAACATATCTCTTAACCTTAAAATTACGACCTACTTTGGCCCAGCATAAAAACTTGAAAAAATATACCGAAGAGATTTGTAAAAGTTAAGAATAGCTAAAACTAAGACTCTAAACAGGAAAAACACAAGAAAAACCTGGAATTCGCGTCAGCAAAGAGAGAGAGATTGCAGACTCTATTCATCAGGGCTCAGTTGTATGGCTTTCATTATGGAAAATGAAGAATTAAGAGTTGCAGGAGGTTTAGAAAAAGGTTTACCAAGTTGCATCTACATATAACAAATATTGTTAAATGTGTTGGAAAGTTTATAGAATTTTATTATTGTAGAATGGAATGAGCTCAGATTTCCAAAGATAACTGTTGATGCGAGAGAAGAAGGAGCGAATGTTGAGAGCAAAATGGAATGCACCAAAAAGTTTTGGAAGAGACCGAAAATTTAGGATTCTTTGTTTTGCGAATGGTGTTGTCTTGATAAAATTATTCAACCTCAAAAACTGATGAAAAGATGACTGTTCTCCGTCGGTAATTTGTGAGACAATAACTAAGTATGCACACATATTTAAAATAATAATAATAAATAACATAATAAAAATTTTCCTTAAAACAAGTATGTGTGACTCAAACTTCTATTAAATGCATTTTTCATTCAAATAATTAGTTTTTCGTATGAACACACGTATTTCTTTGACTCTAGTTAGTTCTACAGCGATTTTAAAAAGAGTAAACCACTTTGGGGAAAAGTAACCCAAACGCAAGAGTATCATTTGCTAAAATGAAAAACACTAATAAAGGGTAAAAATACTTCACTGTAAAAACGATTCGGAAACGTTCCTGGAATATAATAAGCAGCTGATATGACCATTTTCTGCCAGTAACATATCTGGAAAAAACCAGGAACGTTTTCCGCTAAAATTCAGTAACTTTCCCAAAAAATATAGAAATATTTTCGTTTAAAGCCAGTCGTGTCTCGTGACTTTCAGAGTAATCTTAGGTAGTGATAATATAACAGCTTGGCACCTTCCTGATTTATCAAGACAGTTTCAAAACCATTGTTGCAAACATGGCCAAAGCTATGCCAGTATTGCAAGAAAGTATCAAACATCTGATGCAACATTCAAACAGCGTCCGCATATCACGTTCGTCACGTCAAGCGGACACACTCACGTTTTCCGAACAGGGGGAAGCATTCATACATTCGAACGCGCTTAAAGCACATGTCGATACTCTCACCCAATAGTGAGAAAGCGCTCATCTCGTAGACCAATGAAATGCGACTCCCAACTCTACGGACGTCAGAGCCGTCAGATATCTGGCTTCTAGGCACGTTGACGGGTCCCGCACAATACGACTTGTTGTCATGGCAACGCTGGTCGAAAACTGGTTTTAGGGAGAAAAGTATATGTCTGTGATGGACGTGCGGACGCAATGTGAATGTAGCAAATATCTCGCATAACTCAAGAACGGTATGTCCTAGAAAGTTGAAATTTGGCACAATGACTTTACGTGTTTCCGTTTTATGTCTTTCGTTGACGTTGTGCAACATTCAAACAGCGTCCGCACATCACGTTCGCCACGTCAAGCGGACACACTTACGTTTTCCGAACAGGGGTAAGCATTCATACATTCGAACGCGCGTAAAGCACATGTCGATACTCTCACCCAATAGCGAGAGCGCGCTCATCTCGTGGAGACCAATAAAATGTGACTCCCAACTCTAAAGACGTCAGAGCCGTCAGATATCTGGCTTCTAGGCACGTTGACGGATCCCGCACAGCGCACAATACGGCTTGCTGTCATGGCAACGCCGACTGAAAGCTGGTTTTAGGGAGAAAAGCATACGTCGGTGACGGATGTGCGGACGTAGTGTGAATGTTGCAATTCAAACAGCGTCCGCACATCACGTTCGCCACGTCAAGCGGACACACTTACGTTTTCCGAACAGGGGGAAGCATTCATACATTCGAACGCGCGTAAAGCACATGTCGATACTCTCACCCAATAGCGAGAGCGCGCTCATCTCGTGGAGACCAATGAAATGCGACTCCCAACTCTACGGGCGTCAGATATCTGGCTTCTAGGCACGTTGACGGGTCCCGCACAACACGGCTTGCTGTCATGGCAACGCCGGCCGAAAACTGGTTTTAGGGAGAAAAGTATGCGTCGGTGACGGATGTGCGGATGCAGTGTGAATGTTGCATCATTTCATTGCAATTCTTGCAAACTTCGTCGTCCACATTTATCCGCTCCTTAGGGAGTTGAATTAGCAGTGACGAGTCGTAACCGAATTGAAGCCGATACACCTTATAAAATACTCTCAGTTATTCTTTTAACTGGGAGCTAAAAAAATTTTTTACAACAGAAAGAAGTCTGCATTAGGACGACTTGTAGCGATTCAGGAAACTTTTTGACAGCGGCGTACGCAGACAAATCAGTTTGGGGGGGGGGGGGCTGTGTTCGAAAGTCTTTGAGCTGAGGGGAAGGGATGCTTATGAACTGTAGCTAAAAAAAGTTCATGTATCGCTTTTCTGATATCAATACGAATGTAAGATTTCAAAAATACATCATAAAAAAAAACTTGTTCTTTATTATAATTTTTATAATTAATTTTGAAAATTTCGGGGGGGGGGGGGCTGTAGCCCAATCAGCCCACCCCCTGGGTACGCCACTGCTTTTTGACAGTGATACTTGATATTTCCAGGAAGTGGATAAAAACCATTGAAATCCCGAAACGTTACATCGAAATACTCGGTAACCTTCGTGAATTTTTTTAGTGTTGGAAATAAAATGCTTACTATTCAAAAATAAAATTAAGAGACCTCTAGATGTGTAAAGCAAGTTTCTACAGCTTGGAAATATGAATAGTTACAAAATTATTGAGAAAAGAATGAGAAAAATTAAAAATCTGGCCAAAGTAGCCCGCGTTTACAGTACTTGAACCAATTTTGCACCAAAAAAAATCATGACTTTTTTTTTTTTACTCTACTCTATTTCATTTTCTGCACTACTTGTGATTGAAAAAAAAATGTTTGCTTTGAGAAATATTTCATTACATTTATTTTTAACTTAAAACGTGTGTGTCTTACAACGTTATAATCATTTTGTAAGACCGTGCAATCAACTTTTGAAAAATGCAAATAAAGTGCTTTAAATAATTTCAACTGTTCTAGAATCTTTAAAAATTATTGAAGTTTTTGAAATTACTTGAAAAGTTCTTCATATGTGTCTGTTATCAAGAAAATAAAGTATGAACTGCCCAAATGGACAGAATATTATTCTTTCGCTCTTATTTTCTGAATTTCTACACCATTTCTTTAAAACCATTTTATGCAATTTTTATACTGTAAAGCATTTGATGGGAAGGGGGGGGGGATGTTGGAGAAGTGATCAAAAACAAACTACACTAAAAGCCTATATGAGCAAATGACGATATGCTTGTCTTTTCTCCTCTCTCGTTTTTCCTTTCTGTTAATTAATGTCAACGATGCGTCGAGCAAGTAATTGTTATTTTGATGGATCTTGATTTGCAAATGAATGCATAACTTTTAAAGGACTTTGCCTATTTCTCTTCATATTTTTGTAGTCTCAATCACCCCCATATAAGGCCTCAAAATACAGAAGTTTATATCTACGTAGGTCAGTCAGAAAGTTAGTTGCACTACTTCGTAAATATGTTCCGTCTAAGACAATTTTGATGAAACTCTGTGGCAATACTTCAGACATGTACCTTAATCGTGTGACGTAGCGGCTTCCCCAAGGCAAGTTTAGTTTTTCTGATAATCAGTCGCAAACATGTCTCGACAGCTGCAAGTAGCGTCCAAATTGAAAACGCGTGCAGTGATTTGATTTTGTGGGCAAAAAGATGCAGATGCAACTGCATTGAAATTATTGGCTACTGCCCATAGTACCGCATGAAACGTATGGTAAAAATGCAATGTCATGTTAAGCTATCGTGAAATGGTGCAACACGTTTGAGAATGGACGCACAGATATCGACAACGTTTAGCGCGAGGGAAGACCAAATTCACGTGGGAAGTGTGGGATATCATCTTCCCTAGCCGCTTAAACCTCTCACCTCCTGACTTCGATGTTTTTCGTCCCATGAAACAAGAACTTTCAAAGCAACGATACCATTCGGATGACGAAGTAAAAGCTGGTATCCAAGAATGGTTATTGGACATTGGACGGGATTTCTTTGCAGAAGGCATCGAAAAACTTGTACCAGTCCTCGAAAAATGCTTAAATAACGAAGATGGTTATGTTAAAAGGTAGATTTTTAATGAAACTTTAAGATTACAATCAAGTTATTGTAAAATTTCAATCCTTTTTTTCTTTTCTTGAGCAGTACAACTAACTTTCTGACTGACCCTCGTATTTTTCAAAAACATTACCGGGGGAGAAACCCCCAAACCCCCTGAAATTATGGATGTTCATTATCCGACTTAAAGGACCCTCTCCTGTTATCCTGTCCACTACAAAGGTAAATAAAAAAAATAACAAGATATTAAAATGAGAAAGAAAAACAACATGCCCCACTGATTTAATTCAGACAAAAAGTCTGTTAGTGCTATAATTCTCTGGTAGTTTGTGACTTCTGGTTTCAGTAATAAAATTGTCAATAAGTTCTCTGACATTTTAGAGAGCAATTACAATCTTACGTCGAACGATAATTTTCAAAATCGATTTAACAAAATTCTGAAAAATTCAAAAGATGCGGAAAAGATTTTCACTAAGAACAGTGTTGCAAAGGTTTTGAAAATACCAAGTGGTGAACGAGGTGTGATGACAACAGTGTTGTGTGAGTGCTGTTTTTTTTTTTTTTTTTATGTTCCTCTTCTCCGAAAATAAAACATTTTAGAAAGTAAATCTATTTTTCTATGACTTATTGTTATTTTTAGTGTTTATTGATCACTTGTTATAAATACATGTAAGTTACGCATTGATCTTTTAATTTGAGACAAATAGAGTCGTTTCATCATCTTACTGCTTCTAATGTTTGTTTTAGTGAAGAATTCTCCAAAACAGGGTTGAAAAAAGGTTGTAAATTCTGTCCGTCGTTACGTTTAGAATATAAGTTCTAATACTCAACTTGTCATTACCAAATGGTAATTTATCGTTTTTTTTTAAATTAAATCATGATGCATTGATGAAAGCGGTGGTTGGAAAACCTACATTTTTTAGCGAACTACAACTACAACTACTTTACTATAAATGTAGTTTACTACAACTACAACTACTATTTTAAAAATGTAGCAACTACAAACTACTTTTAAAAAGTAGTCGCTACTTCGCTACTTTTAAAAAATAAATAAAAAGCATTCATTTATACACCGTTTGAGGATTGAACGAAAAAATTCATAAAATGATTTAGATTAGTAAACTGAATCATTTGAACATGATATATTACCAATAATTCTTTATTCTTTCCTTCGCTTGCTGAGCTAATTTGTCATTCAAATATTTGTAACGATTTTTACGCATATTCACTGCAAGAAAGGATTTAAAAGTGAAAGGAATTCAACCTTAAAATTTTCACCGTTTTCCTGACAGTGAATATTTCATTCAAGAAGTGCAACTCGGTTACTTGAAAATGTAAATAGATGCAGTCATAATTTGTTTTAAATTTTAATTAGACATATATGTACATAAAATTAATTTAGATGATGAAAAACATCTTTTAAACAAAAGAGAAAAGCTTGAATTTTCATTATATCGGTTAATTTTATAGGAACTTTTTTTTTTTTTTGCTGGGTCCCGACCAGAACGTCATCTCCTTTCTTACGCCACTCATAAAATGAAATAAAAGCATTTTTTCAATTTCACCGAATAACCTCAAAAACTTAATTATTTAATGATTGACTTTTATCGTGTTAATATATCCAATACTCAATTAGTAGAAAATTTGCTTCTACATTTGAACAAAGTCATTGCCTGTTTGGTGATATTTTGATAGTTGAAATTGTAACCGTAACTCCAGTGGATTAACCCTAAACTCCAGTAAATAGCGTTAATTTTGTTGACCACTTTTTCGTTTCTTCATTCTTCTTAAATTAGTCTTACCTTTGCCGAAATACAGCATTTCCCTGCATGTCAAACATTACCAAAAAATATTTTCAAATTATCATGCCGTGGCGTGCGTTTCATTGTTGATGACGTCAGGAGCGTTACTCGATCATTCGCTAGTATATATATGAGGACATCTAAAATATGAAACATAACTAAGAATGTTTACTTTACTTCAATGGGAAATTTTAAACTACGATGGACTCGCGCAAAAGCGTAATTCTCTTACACGAAATGTATATTTTGCGAACTTTTCTCTCGAGTAATGAATTTTGGAGCTAAAGCGAATTCCTCACCCCGTAACACGAAAGTTTTCGATTGGGAATCACGGGGCTTAAGTATCACCTTCTTTACTGGCTACTAAATATTAGTTTCCTGAATGAACTTTCCCTTTAGATTCACTGAAAGCGCAAGTTCCACAAACGAAACATCGCTTTGTCAATTTACAAATCGCCACCACGCATCTTTTTCATTCTGAATATGAAGTTGATGAAACATAATTTCACATAAGGGGCTGTTTATCTAAAGTTTGAAAATGGAAGGAAAAATAGAAATCTCTGACAACTAAAGAAATGTAAAGATTTTTGATATGCTTGAACAACTTTTCTCCGCACGCACCCCACCTCTAAGCCGTAGGCCTTAGGTTCCACCGCCCTGGGGGTCCGCGTAGCGGGCCCCCCGCACGGCTGGGTGCGGGATGCTTGAACAACTGAAAAGTGTGTCGATTATAATTACAATATCTACTGTATAGTATTATTGTAGTGTTTCATTTTTTTATTGCTACATACTATATGCACTGCACTGTTTCATTTTATGCCATTATCTCCCACTGATTTTTGTGCAACCTAACAGTATTTTTATTCAATAACACAGCTTTTTTTTAAAATACAGTGAAGTTTCAGTTCTCTATGTTTAAATTTGGTAATAGGAGGTTAAGAAATGGTTAAAAATAATTTGAGGGATGTTTTCAAATGTCTCAAAATTATTGGTATGCTCATAAAAAAATCGTATATTTTCCCCCTTTTCCACAACGCGGAATTTCAACCTACGCTAGGAGTCTTGGAACGCATCCCTCGCGTAAGCTGAGATTCGACCGTATATGCAGATGACATCTGACATGGATACCGAGAGCTTTTTGCTCAACGAGCATATTTGCAAGAAACGGAAAAATTTCCGTGATCATACATTTCTATAACACTGTAATATTTGTTGTTAGCCGGTCAAGACAGTTCAATATGATACTCTTCGATAACATTTACAGTAGCTTCCATACTAGATGAATATTGGCACAATAATCTCATTGACATCTAAAATGCTCATCCACAAAACATTCTCAACTACCAGAAAACAGAAACGCGGCATGGGCGCCATTATGCAAAGTTTTAAGGGGGAGGGTCAGATATTTTCCCCATGGTTTAGCAGGAGATGTTCACATGGAAACTGATTTCAGTACAGATTAAAATTATTAACATTTAACATTTTTAATATTATTTAATAATGGCTGGAGAAGAAATGTTTTTAAATTTTTGCGAAGAAAAAAGTACTAAAAGCAAGAAAGTTCTAATTTATAAAGGGGGGCGGCTTGAGCCCCCACTTGCCCCCTATATGGGCGGCCATGAAACGCGGTACAACATTGACAGTTATATTCTTTTCTTCTTAAGCCATTCAATGTAAATATTGGGAAAATGAGAAAATTTCGATGCCAAACAAGCTAATGGCGTCAAACAGATAGAACGTATGGTGTCAATCTGACGTCAGCTCGTATTTTTTTAGAGTCTTTCGAATCTGATTGGTACAAGTTTTACTCGCGTAAGAGTTGCATCAGTCAGATTCGTTTGAAACCTCGTTTCTTTCTTCTTCTTCCTTTTTTTTTTTTGAAACTTTATTTAAAAGTAGTTTCCAGAAATCGCTACAAACTATTTTTTTTTTGTATCGAACTACTCGCTACACTACTTTTTTCGGAAAATAGTGCGCTACACTACAAACTACTAAAAAATGTAGCTACTACAGTAGCGTCGCTACTTGTAGCGCGCTACTTCCTACCACTGGATGAAAGAGATAAAACAAATGATCAGACTGCAATTAGAATTTAATCAGCAATAAATAAACATTCCAATTGTAAGGAATTAAGAGGTAATACTTCAAATGTTACGTTTGATCAAATTGTTTCAATGTGCATTAAACCTGTGATTAATATTGCTCATTTTGCTGAACTAGTTGCTTCACCAAAAGTTCAAGAAACCTGTATTCTATCTAGACTTATTATTCCTAATGTTGGTACCACTTCTTATTACTGCTTCTAACCAAATATTTAATTCATTGGGTTTTCTTCTCAAGGAAATCAAAATTTACTTCTTCCTCAAAGGCATGCCGAATTTATTTTAAAATGATATTGTTACGGATCCGGTGCGACTTCCAACTTTCTTGAAAGGACGACACAGTTCTTGAGAAAAACACAGGAGATTTATTTACACTATGTACAGAAAAGATCGTTAACAATTGCTAAATTAATCATCAGCAATTAAGCAAATATCAATCGACACCGTAAACTCAACGGTTACACACGTATTTACATCCAAATGCGAAAAACAACACAGCGAAATGCCTCGCAATAAACAGAGCTAATACACTCTCAGTACAAATTCTCAATCGAGACTGATTTTTTTATGGCGCAGAGGCTATTTATAAATCCTTGAAAAGTTTCCACAATGTTCCATTGAGAAGTTTCGATAATATTCTACAAATATCTCGTACTTTCTTTTTATTCATTCGCAAATTTTATCAATGAAAAAATAAGGGGACCGTATACTTCAGTCGAATGTCAGGGGATTGTGTATTCATTACAAGAAACTATTTACAGGTTACTTTACTACAATAATTTTAGAAGAAAGATAATGGAATAAACGCCCAAATTTAGCTAGATTACGACAAATTAATCACAAAAATATTCACTAATTACAGAATTTGTAACAATATGGTTTCAAAGTTGCATAACGTTGCTACCCACTCCATTTTAGTTTATTCAGTGTTTACTAATGTTCTTGCTGAAAGCTGTTCGATTATCTTCATGACATCTCCCATTTCTCAATTTCCATTTACATACATTGAGGCCCGTCATTTGGGCAATAGGTGTGTGTGTGGAGGGGGGGGGGGGCAATTTACACTCTGTATTTTCAAAACATAAATTAAATCTGCATTTTTGCTTGTATTTTGATGCATTTTCCCTATGAATTGCACTGAATTCATATCCTTTGCTTCCCCTGAGAAAAACTCTGAAAATACGGACCTAACAACATCATTCGTCTTACTCCAGTTCTTTCACAATAAAAGTACCTTTTTTTTAATGATACATTTTGTTTTAGATGAGCCGACGATTGCCAATCTTTTAAGTGCTTTTCGAACGGATTTTTACTTGCTTTCATTTTTTGAAGTGAAATTATTTCCAAAACTAAGAATTTTAATTTGATGTTCCGTATGTTGAAGTTCCGTTCTGATGAACATGTACCAGTCAAGTGTCAATCGCATTGATCATAAATTCATTCATTATTGATCATGAATTGTAACAAATCTTTTATTCAGTTTTTACTTTAGCATTCACAGTTAAAGCTTTTTGTGCCGGGGGTGGGGGGGGGGGAGGGGAGAATCTACGTTCTCATGTTTTCAAAAGTCCTTTCCCAAAAAATCCGGGTCTTTTCTATTCTTTAATTTCTATTCTCGCAGTATATGATATTACATTAGTAAGTGATGCAGAAGATAAATAATAAAAAATTTATTGCATGTGATGCATATCCAAACTGGTTGCAAACTGAAAAATAATATAAACATATTGTTACAAATTCTGTAAATAGATTATAACACATTAATCAAAAAAACGAGCTGATGTGTGCATCACATGACTTCCTTTTACACCAATTTAATGCTATTTCCCTATTATTGCAATTTTAATGGGATTCTCTCTCTAACTCTTTAAATATCACTAGCAATGGCCACATTGAAAGCAGATTTAAAAAAAAAAAATCGCCAAATTTTTCGCCAAGTTGGCGACAAAACTTGGCAACCAAAAGACTGGCGATATATCGCCAAGTGACCGCCAAATTATAACACCACTTGAGTTTGCATCGAAATGAACAATGATTTCCCCCCAAAAAGGTGCAAAAGACCCTTTTAGAAACACCCGAATGCAACCAAAATAGGAGGTGCACAACTAGACCCCACTACGAGTCTATGTACCAAATTTCAACTTTCTAGGACATACCATTTTTGAGTTATGCGAGATACATACGCACATACGCACATACGCACATACGCACATACACACATACGCACATACATACAGACGTCACGAGAAAAGTCGTTGTAATTACCTCGGTGATGGTCAAAATGGATATTTCGCGTGTCTATACATTCTTAGGCACTTTTCCGCATGTGGTCGAATCGAAAAAAAAAACTCAACATTCATTTGGGGGTGAGCAAAATGGAAATTAAGGGCGATTTTTGAGTGAAAATTTTTTCGCGAATACAATACTTCCTTTTTTGTAAAAGGAAGTAATAATTACTATCTAAATTTGGCGTTTATTCCATTATCTTTCATCTAAAATTATCTTAGTAACGTAACCTGTAAATAGTAATGTACATACAACTCTCTAACATTCGACTGAAGTATACGGTCCCCCCCCCCCCATTTCTGAACGATAAGATTTGTGAATGGAATAAAAAGAAAATATGAGAAATTTGTAGAACTTTGTAGGATTTTCTAGGTATTTCTTCGCTCGGTATAAAACGCCGGGCGTCTTGTGAATGAGAGCAGAGTCAGTTGTGCTTTTTAACTGTCTGAGATTCGTCTGGGCCGTTTTTCTGTTTATTGTGAGCCATTTGCGCTGTGTTTTTGCGTATTTGGATGTAAATACGTGTGCCATCGTTGAAATTACCGTGTTATTTGATATTTGCTTAATTGCTGATGATTTATTTAGCAGTTGTAACTACATTTCCTGTACATAGCTGTAAATGAATCTCCTGTGCTTTTCTGAAGAACTGAGCCGTCATTCAAAGGAAGTTTGAAGTTGCATCGGACACGTAACAATATAGATGTTACGAAGACGTCAAGAATGCAGAATTCTTTCGTAATTATTGGAATAATTAATTTAGTAAGAACAATGCTATGCTGTAAGTTCCGCATTAAATTTTGATTAAATTTATTCACTCATACCCCCAGGGCCGATCCTAGCAGGTGTGCAGAGTGTGCGCCGCACAAGGGCGGCCAAAGCAAGGGGCGGCCGCCGGCCGCATCATATAATTCTTATAATCAAGCAAAATTCCTCAAGAATTTCTCACAAGATAACTTATAATAAGTAGAATAAATATGCTGATTTTTTAATGTTCAATTGTCAAAGTATGTGTCGATTTCCCGGCAACATAGCATAGTTTAAGAAAAATAGAATATTAGGGAACATTTTGTTGGTTCATTGTTCATTAATATCTACTCTTAACACACATGCTTCATTTGGTTGCAAAGTTTGTGACAGAACCGGTAATCAGGCATGGATACAGGGGAGGGGAAAGGCCCCCTTCTGAAGCATGAAATGGTGCCGTCTAAAAGGAGCACCGAGGGCGGCCGTTTACCCCCCAAGCTTTTATAGACCTAAACAATGAAGACATATTTTATTTATTTAAAAAAAGTATACTGATTAGATACTCTCGCAAGCATTTCAAACAACAAACTATGTAACAAACTCTGTGTTTAACAATCGTGATGCGTGGAGAGAAAGTGTAAAACTGCGACTCCCTTGAGAGTAACATATATGAATGACGAACTAAAATGTTGTACTTTTCCCCCTTTATGAAAATTTTTCTGATTAATATCTTGAATGAACTGCCCGGTTTCAGATCTGGTAGGAGGACAGGGCCCTTGCCCCGGGAAGAAAATTTAAATGTGGCTCCAAAACGAAGATACAAAAAGATGCCCTATCCTCCTTGACGAAACTAAAGAAGGCTTAAAATTGCGTTTCTAGGACTTTACTTTCGGAAAATTTCGCTGGCTGAACCATCGATCTTAAGGACCCAATTAAGCTTCTGATTCACCTCTTCCACCTTAACTTAATCAAACATAGCCTAAAAGTGCTGGCTCCAAAATCCAAAACGTGTTTACAGACGACAGCCCTTCCTATCATCAAACGTCATATAAAATTGCTTTGGCATTTTTCGAAATTTTTGCAGTGGAGGACCCCGAAATCCATTTGCAAACATTACTACCAAATACAGTCTCAATTAGCGTCTTTCGAGAAGCCCCTAATTCCACCCCCTCTCACTTAACGTATTGAAAAACAAACTAAAATTGCGTTATTCAAACATCAGAGTCAAGAACTTTTGTGGAAAGACCCCGGATCCCTCTTTTCACCAACGCAATCACTATACCTGAAAATTTCGTTTTTAGACGATTCCGTGGAGCCACAGCTTCCTGCCTAAACTAGCCTGAAGTTGACTTCAGGTTCAAAAACACAGTTCGTGAGAACACACTGAACCCCCGTTCGCTCTTAGTCCCATCGTTATCAAACAATGCTTAAAATACGACTTTGGGACTTATATTTCTAAAGAATTGCGGAGGAGAACTGCCAGGCTTATGTAACTTTTCACGGCGCTGGGGCATATCCATCAATCGTCGAGGTGAGGTGGACAAAAGTCTATAGTTATATTTTTCAGATACTAACGTTGAAAAATATCCGAAAGATCCGCAGAAGCTTCCCAGTTTTGTTAACGTCACCAAAGATAATATAAAACTGCGATTTTAGAAATATCCGCTTAAGAGCCCCAAAATCCTTCCTTCCCAAAAATAGCCTGTAAAGGATTTCTGTTCCGAAAAATATTTTGGTTCGGAATATTTTCATGTTTCAACTATTGTTTTCAAATCTAACGGGTTTTTGGAAAAATAGTGGCGAGAAATTACCGGAGGATAGCCCCGGAGGATAGCCGCCAGATTCCCTACCGTCACCAAAGACGGCCTAAATTTGCGTTTTAAACTTATATTTCGAAATCTTTCGATGGGAGACGATTGAATGTCCCTCCCTCTTGCAACGTCAACAAAGGTAACCCAAACCTGCGGGTTTAAAACTTCAGTTTTGGAGATTTTTCTGGAAGAACGCCGATCCTTCCTAAGCTACGGTCTTAAAAAATAGCTTCAATTTGATTTCAATTTTGAAAGAATTTTAGGAAAGAACTGCAACATTACTTTCACCTAAAGTCTCGAAAAAATTCCTAAAATTGCGATATTTTCACGTCAATTTTGAAAATTTCTCCATGCACCTTGAATATACTTGACTCTTTTGTCCTTGCAACCAAACACAACTAAAGATTAACTAAAAATATTTTTCATACGCCAATTCGATAATTTTCGTGGAGCAATCCTCCTCCCCTGAACCCCTGACACCTCCCCCAACGCTTACCCTTCCTCCGTCCCTTCTCTGATGTCACCGAAGAAAGACTATAAAATGCGTTTTTACGACTAGTAAATTTTGGTATCTATTACTTTCTTCAAAGATATAAACTGTACCTAAGGAGTTTCTTACTATAAAAAATTTCTTTCTTTTTATAAGATCATTCTTCTGTCCCCCCCCCCCTTTTTAAATTCGAACTTGGCATAGAAATTTAAAGAAAGATTTATATAGACGTTAAAGCTTAGTCAAAATATGCAAATTACTCTTGAGGGGCGGCACATTAGGTCTTTGCACACGGGCGGCCGACACCCTAGGATCGGCCCTGCATACCCCATAAGAGTAATGAAAATGAAACGGCCGACTACTGGGCTCCGAGCACTGGGTTTCTATGGCCGACCACTGGAGCATTTTCTCGTGTTACCAATAGGTTATTTTTTTAACTAAAAATAGTTTTATTTCTGAAACAGTTTAATGAATCATTATCTGAAAGGTATAGCCTAAAGCCTTACAATGTTTTTGTCGTTGTTGATTGCTGTAATTTATAGGTTAACAAAAAACAGCAATCGTTGCCTTAAATGGCCGACTACTGGAACTCTTACCCTATGATGTATTTGTATATTTACAGGATCATATAATGCAGTGGCACCCAACTTTTTTCTACCCGAGGGCCGCAACTCGTATTAAAGTGATTCTCGCGGGCCAGAATGCATATGAAATTCCAAAATAAAAATAATTTTTAAAAAATCTGCATGGGAGAATGTGGAAAAGGAAAGAAAATTTTCACCGATAGTAGAACTGTTATCATTACTATGCTTATTTTATTAAATGCAGATTTTCCAGAAACCATTCAGTTTACCCAATATTTGGCTCCTATTTTGAAGCATTGTCATTAATTGTGCTTTTACTATATTATGGGAATGATGGTATGTTGTTCAAGAAAGAGAGAGATGGAAGGCCCCGAATGAGCTGAATCTTAGGCCCAGGGCCCCACTATTTCTTGATCGGGCTCTGACTGTGCAAACACAGTAGTATAAAAGTGTTTTAAAACATATATTTGTTTATTTTTCTGATGGAACTAGGTTAAACTTTGAAGATTCCTTCCACATGGTTACCTCTCCCTTGTCTTTTCCCCAGTTTGTCTACAGATGCATTCGTGAAAATTAATAAAAAAAAAAAAAAAATCTCGCCAAAGTTGGCGTGCCAACTACATGCAAGCAGAGCAATTTCAAATGCCTCCTGCTTTTCCTTATCACCATCACCCACTTTTCGACGGTAACCCGGTTTGCCTTTTTTCCCGCCCCTATTCTGGGAACTGTCAACCCGTGCTATTTGGCTGCCACCGAGTCGCTTATTGTGGGGGCCCTGCAATTACAAACACTGGCCAGGGCCCCTCTTTTTTTTTTATAAACAACCCGCGCAGCATTCCAACCCTCCCCGAGAGGTTACAACAAGTGCACACACAATTTCCCCTCGCATTCCGATTTATGCTTATGCCAGGCGTTTTGCTTTCACACTTCATGGATCCCAAATAAATGCCCTTGCATTTAATGCGAATAGCGAGTTTTTTCATTTCGATTTTATGAAAAACGGGAAAAAATGCACTTGAGGGCAGTTTGGAAAAAAATTGCAAACATCTCAAAAAATACGGAACTAAAGGGTACCCCTACTAGAGCCATCACCCCTACTAGAATTGGAAGAGGAAAAGAGTTCGGCTGCCTTTAATTTTTTTCAAACGGCAGAATCCTTGATAAAGAAATCAATGTTTTTTGCAAGAATGAAAATCCAGTATCCCCGGTCGTATTACCAGAAAATCAATCCGAAATTAAATAAAATATATTTTATTTGAAAGGAAACGAGTTGACACGTTATTTTACGAACCTTTAATTTACGAATACTCACGATTTCATAAAAACAGCTTACCAGACTCGAAAAACCTATTTGGTTTTTTTTTCTCTTTGAAACAATGATATTTGGTATACAGTCGACTCCCGCTACAAAGCGATCCGATTTACGCGAAATGGCAGTTACGCGAATTTTTTCACCAGTAAAGAATTTTAGACATAACGCGAATTCCTCTCCCACAACATGAAAATTTCAGAAGGGAGTCGCGGGGTGTAAATATCGGTTTTGTCATTGGCTACTAAAAAAAGTCGTGAATGGGTTGTTTTTCCTTTAGCATCTCACAAGTAGAAGTTCTCACACTGTACTAGTTTGATACATCACTTAAATACAAATAACTACTCCTCATTTTCCTTTTTTTTTCATTCTAAATGTGAAAGTTGTTGAATTATAATAATTAGGTATGAATGGATCTTTAAAGTCAAGAAAAGGATGATTAAAAGTTCACCGAGTAGTATCTAAGCAAAATGCAAAAATTATTAAAATGGAAGCTGCTCTTGTTTTGTGAATTTAAGAAACCAGGAAGAGGGGTGTTACCACATATGGCAATGTTATAAAAGAACAAGTGAAACAACTGTATTGTGTATTCTTTACTAATAAAAAAGTTGAAAGTCTCTCTCTGTCTGGATATCTCTCTGTCCGGATCTCTGTGACGCACATAGCGCCTAGATCGTTGGGCCGATTTTTATGATATTTGGCACATAGTTTGTAGGTTGGGGGTGCGCATCTCGAAGCAAATTTCGAAAATTCGATGTGGTTATTTTTCTAATCCAATTTTAAGAACAAAATTATCATAAGATGAACGAATAAATTACGAAATTATCATAACATGGGCACAAGCCAATTGGCGAGAAAATCCACCATACATTATTTGTAAATATACAGGCGAACCAAAAAATCTTTTAATTTTCTATTACGTGCAAAGCCGTGCGTGTACAACTGGTTAAAAATAGAAGAATAACGGTTTCATCACGCAGCATGAATCATCATCATCTTCACTTTAAGTTGCTAATATCATTACTGGATCCACTGTACAGTAAAACTATAGCGCATTTGTTTTTCTTACTACATACTATACGTCCCGTACTGGTTTTATGTCTTTCTTTCCCTCTGATCATTGATTTTGTGCATCGTAGTAGTATTTTATCCTGAACAAAACGGTTTTTTTTTTTTTGACTTTAAATACAAATAAAAATTCTGTTTTTATGTAAGAAACAGTACTGGAAACAGTTAAGGAATATATTTTAACGATTTGAAGTGGCATTTATAAGTATTTAAAATAATTGAGTATGTTTATAATAGTTTTTACACATACCCCTTTCCACAACGCGAAATTTCGACACGCGAGGGTTCTTGGAACGCATCCCTCGCATAAGTTTAACCACCTGTACTTTTGTAGAAAAGTAGTACCAGGCACTGCTTTTAAGTCATTCTTCGCGCAAAACAGGGCATCCATAGGTTCTTCCCCGGAATTTTTTCAAAATTTCAAGTCTGAAAACGCAGTTTTAAACGATCTTTGGTGATGTCAAGGAAGGTATTTCCGACATTGAATGAGTGAAATATTTCTAAAAATATTAAGCGTTAAAATATTTCTATATCTCTAAGTGTGTGTCAAAGCATGCTAAAAGAAATCAGAAAAATGTCTTTGATATTTCTCAAAAGTTCATGTGGGATTTCAGAAAAAAAAAACATATCCTTCGAATATTTAAAGGAGGCTTTTTCTGAAGTTACTATTAAAGTTTCTTTCTCTCTTTTTAAATTTGAAAGTTATACATTGCAATCTTTGTGTTTTTTTTTTTTTTTTCTCGTCTAAAAGTGAGGAATTTGAAAAATAATTTGCAATACGTGGCGCCTAAAAAATTTTCTGATCTTCAAACATTAAAATCATAATTAATCTTTTAAAAAAGTTAAAAAAAAAAAGATTTATATACGCTTATATAATATAACTCTAGACAACATCTAACTGTGCATGAGTTTATCTATTAATTTGAGTTTACACAGGATAATTTTTCACTCACTTTCACTTACTGAAAAAATATTTTGTGATATCAACTGACTCTTCAACTGATCCAATAGTTACTTTATTTATTCATTTATTTTCTTGGATATCAGCAAACAATGCGTTTTACCCTCATAGATATAACACGTAAAACATAATAAGCTAAGTTTAGCCGTGCCTCAAAATGAATGAAACTGGAGCTGGAGCATTCTGGGCAATACATTTCTGGAAAGATAAGCCAAAAAAAAAAAAAAAAGAGAGCGGCAATGTTTTTGTTCATCTGAAGAGAACGAAAGTTGTGGGGGGGGGGGGACGAAACATACATGTTGAACTCATGCCAACCATGCTTCTTTGTCGTCTGCAGTGATGACTTCTTCAGAAAAGAAACTTATTCCTCTGCGTTTCTGTAGCAAATGTTTTCATTTGAATTTCCAAGTCGCGTATCGCCCGAAGACCCAAACTATCTCAAAATATTAATACCCTAGGAAAACAATTTTCTCCCTGACGCTTGTTCCGCCAACCTTGAAACAAACGCCGAATTTTAATTAACCAAACGATACCGCGCGATGCATACATAACCATAACACCCAACGCACCGACACCACCAGAGAGAGGCCTAAATCCCCTCCCCCCTGTCCAAGCGATTCGATATGTTCGAAAAGGAACGGAGGATTTTATCTCTCCCTTCTCTCCCTCCTCGCCACACGGTATCATCAATCACCCGACAGTGCGTGTGAC